>NW_028317975.1:5782500-6002500 GCF_062004578.1 Staurois parvus
TGAACACTTCTGGAGAGATTAGACTGATCCAAGATTTTACCTGAATTGGCCATAATGGTTACTAAACCAAATATGCATGCCTATTTTGTGCCATCTGCTGGTTCATGCTCCATTCACACCAGGGGCGGACTGACCTTTATGAAACTCGGGCACTGCCCGAGGCCCTGGGGTCAGTAGGGTGCCCCATGAGATGCCCCTGGTACCTTTTTCATAGGCTTTTTTGAGTTTGGGCAAGGACACAGGTGTCCCATGATCCCCTATTGAGGGCCCTGGGTCAGTGGGGGGCCCCATGAGATGCCACTGGTACCTTTTTCATAGGCTGTTTTGAGTTTGGGCAAGGACACAGGGGCCCCATGATCCCCTATTGCCCGGGGACCCCATGAGTTGTCAGTCCGCCCCTGATTCACACTTATGTGGCTTGTCATGCGACTTTGGATGCATAACGTTACATGACAATCCACAGCCCGTTGTTGGCAACCATTCGGATCTATGCAACTTAAAGTTGCAGCAACTTTGAAAAGGTTCCTGGATTACTTTGATGTAACTTTGATGCAACTTGAGTGCCAGATAGTGTAACGTAGCATCAAAGTTGCACTGGAAATTATGCGGCTTTGGAGTCGCACAAATGTGAACGGAGCCTCAATCAACTGGTTTTGGATGTAGTAGGGAAAGATTAGAACCCTCCTTTTTTTTTGAAAAATAAACTGTATTAAATATCTTCAATAAAAATAAAAAAAATGTTTGGCTCTTACGTCATACAAAGAGGAATAGTACAAATGCAACATAAGAGCATCAGTAAAGACAAGAGAAGGGAGTGAGTCTACATAAATCAGGGTAGCACAGAATGCAATTCAATGAAATTGACATACAATTATCATCATCAGTCGCAGGTAGAGGTATATCGAGCATATTAAGTTAAAGGTCACAGTAGGACACCTCCATTTTACTGTGGAGTGGATAAAGGGGAAGGAGAGGGAAGGGAAGGAAAAGGAAAGGGGAGGCAAAGGGGAAAAGAGGAAAGGAAGGAAAGGAAAAGGGAAGGAGAGGGAAGGGAAGGGAAAGGAAAGGGGAGGAGAAGGGGAAAAGAGGAAAGGAAAAGGGTGGTAGTGGTAGTAAGGAAGATGGTCGCAGGATATAGACGCCTACAAGCCTGGATACCGTCAGCAGAGAACAGCATATGGAGCTACCATCGTAATGAGTAGTATCAGTTAGAACTTTATTATACCATTAGGCTGTGCACTTCCATCCATGCTGCTCCAATCTTATCAATGTTTTTTGGTCAGTTTCTATCCATATATGTGAGCTTATAGAGCGGCCCCGTCAAGTTTTTACTGTTGTTCCCTATCTATAAGCTGTGTGGTGGAGAAAAGACCCAGGTGGGAGACACCCAGAGGGAAGACATACCATACACATGTAGCACTGCCCCCTTAGGAGTTTTTGGTTCCCTCTAAAGCTCTGTACAGACCAAGCAACACACATTTTCCTCCACATTTTGCACTCAGAGTCAGCAAACAGTCCTTGAGCTTTGTTTTGTGATTTTATTGAAGGGTATATAACTTGGATGGGGTTGAGGGGTGTATGGGATGCCCAAGGAACTGCAAACTTGAGGAAAACTATGGACAAAAATGTGCACCAAAAATAATCTTTCCTTTAAGAGCCTCCAAATCTCTCTCGTGTACTTTCTCGAACCCTAGATGAGTCCTCCTCTTCTGTCAGCTCCCTGAGGGTATTCCCTGGGCAAGGGGACCCAGAAACTGCCAATTCAAAAAAATCCCAGGTGAGGAGCTAGTTGGGTTCTCCACCTGATTGCCCTCTCGCCTTATCCGGCCCGGGGGTGTAGGATTACTTAGTCTGTCTCTCCTGCAAGCTTAGTGGGTTGGTGGCTGCCTTCAGGCCTGACGCTATACAGACTCCTTCCCTGCGCTTCAGGATGTCCTCTCTCAGGAGACATTTTCAGCACCCTACCAGTAGGTGGGCCCCTTCTCTGGGCCCCCTCCCTGGCTCCACACTCCATCCTTCACTTCATCTTCCACCCAACACTGACTCCTGCTGATTAGGCTCAATAATACTTAAGTGCTGTCCTGGCCCCATGCCAAGCCTCCTGCTTGTAGATTGGCCAAGGTCCCTTAAGTATGCAGGCCAGCTCCTCCTCACCACCACCCACTGACGTCTAGAAACTTCTCCTGCTCCTAGAGCAGGGGGAATTATCAGAGGACTCACCTTCAGAGCCCTCAGCTCTGAGCTAAAGTAACCTGGCTGACTCACATCAAGGCTCTTAACTAGCCTCTATCTAAAAAAAATGAACTTCCACCAGCTGAACCTGAAGGGCACTACACAGAGTAGTTGCAAATACGAAGTCATATTGTAAAATACTATTTGCAGATATAGTAATAGAGTCTTTCCAACAGTAAGAAACAAGTGGCAATGAGAGAGAGAGAGAGAGAGAGAGAGAGAGAGAGAGAGAGACTTGCATCACTGGCAAAGGAAGCAGTTAGAAGGCAGGTAAGCAGAAGTAGTGGAGAAGTTTCCCAAGGAGTTCTGGGGACAATCCCTATGCTGTCCCTCCCTCTTTCCCTATCAAGCAGGTTCCTGTCCCTAACCTGGCCACACGCATAATGCATGCCCACTGCAGTGAGCCAGAGCTTTTTGTAAGTTCTGCAATTACTAAAGATGGCTGCAGAGGTCACCCCGGTAGCAGCATCCAATCAGACAGCAGCCCGCCTGATGACCTGTAAGGAGGCCTAAGAGCAATGGATATTCCTCCTGTCCTCCACTCTCCCTGGAAGGTGAATGCAACAGTGCTAGCAATGTAGAGAGGTCAACCTGCACCTGCCTACATGTCTCTCATTCTCCTTACTTTTCCCGGTCTCTGAATCAGAAAGAAAGTCCAAACTGTTAGAACTGCCATAAGAACAAGAAGTAGAGGGAACTGTTACAATGGAGACACATGGTTTGGTGACAACTGTCTAACTGAGGAATTCCTCTCTTTTTTTTAGAGATTTCCTTTCACTTTTTGCTGTGTTTCTGGGACAAGAAGGGAAGGGTAATGTCCCCAACTGGACAAGCTAACGTTCCCCCCCCCCCCCCCACACCACCAGCACCACCACCTCCTTTCGCACCCTTCCCGGGCTCTTCTGTCCCACTAGGGAGCCTGGAACTGAAGCTAGAATTTACCATTTACACCAGCTGACCATAGAGATGGCTGGAGTGTCCCCGATCATCTCCATGGTCTAGAACAGGGGTGGGCAAACTTTTTGACTTGAGGGCCGCAATGGGTTCATATATTGGACCCGGGGGCCGGACCAAGTAGATGAATGATGTGTATGTGTCATCCATAGTAAGTATAGTAATATTCCCCCATAGTAAGCATAGTAATTCATCCCCCATATAGTAATTCATCCCCCATATAGTAATTCATCCCCCATAGTAATTCCTCCCCCATAGTAATTCATCCCCCATAGTAATTCATCCCCCATATAGTAATTCATCCCCCATAGTAATTAATCCCCCATAGTAATTAATCCCCCATATAGTAATTCATCCCCCATAGTAATTCATCCCCCATAGTAATTAATCCCCCATAGTAATTCATCCCCCATAGTAATTCATCCCCCATATAGTAATTCATCCCCCATAGTAATTCATCCCCCATATAGTAATTCATCCCCCATAGTAATTCATCCCCCATATAGTAATTCATCCCTCATATAGTAATTCATCCCCCATGGTAATTCATCCCCCATATAGTAATTCATCCCCCCTATAGTAATTCATCCCCCATAGTAATTCATCCCCCATATAGTAATTCATCCCCCATAGTAATTCATCCCCCATATAGTAATTCATCCCCCCTATAGTAATTCATCCCCCCTATAGTAATTCATCCCCCCTATAGTAATTCATCCCCCATAGTAATTCATCCCCCATATAGTAATTCACCCCCCCTATAGTAATTCACCCCCCTATAGTAATTCATCCCCCATAGTAATTCATCCCCCATATAGTAATTCATCCCCCATAGTAATTCATCCCCCATATAGTAATTCATCCCCCCTATAGTAATTCATCCCCCATAGTAATTCATCCCCCATATAGTAATTCATCCCCCATAGTAATTCATCCCCCATATAGTAATTCATCCCCCCTATAGTAATTCATCCCCCCTATAGTAATTCATCCCCCATAGTAATTCATCCCCCATATAGTAATTCATCCCCCCTATAGTAATTCATCCTCCATATAGCAATTCATCCCCCCTATAGTAATTCATCCCCCCTATAGTAATTCATCCCCCATATAGTAATTCATCCCCCCTATAGTAATTCATCCCCCCTATAGTAATTCATCCCCCATAGTAATTCATCCCCCATATAGTAATTCATCCCCCATAGTAATTCATCCCCCCTATAGTAATTCATCCCCCATATAGTAATTCACCCCCCCTATAGTAATTCATCCCCCATATAGTAATTCATCCCCCATAGTAATTCATCCCCCATATAGTAATTCATCCCCCCTATAGTAATTCATCCCCCCTATAGTAATTCATCCCCCCTATAGTAATTCATTCCCCATATTAATTCATCCCCCATATTAAGTCCCCAAGTCCCCCCTGTGTCAATTCACTTACCTTTGCTCCGCGCGTTCCTCTCGCCGTGTTCCCGCGCCGTTCCGGTGTAGCATGAAAATCTGTCTCCTATGAGGATCTGTCCCCCTAGATCAGGGGTGGGCAAACTTTTTGACTTGAGGGCCGCAATGGGTTCATATATTGGACCCGGGGGCCGGACCAAGAGTAGATGAATGATGTGTATGTGTCATCCATAGTAAGTATAGTAATATTCCCCCATAGTAAGCATAGTAATTAATCCCCCATAGTAATTAATCCCCCATATAGTAATTAATCCCCCATATAGTAATTCATCCCCCATAGTAATTCATCCCCCATATAGTAATTCATCCCCCATAGTAATTCATCCCCCATATAGTAATTCGTCCCCCATATAGTAATTCGTCCCCCATAGTAATTCATCCCCCCTATAGTAATTCATCCCCCATAGTAATTCATCCCCCATATAGTAATTCATCCCCCACATAGTAATTCATCCCCCATATTAATTCATCCCCCATATAGTAATTCATCCCCCATATAGTAAGTCCCCCATATAGTAATTCATTCCCCATATAGTAAGTCCTCCATATAGTAATTCATTCCCCATATAGTAAGTCCTCCATATAGTAATTCATTCCCCATATAGTAAGTCCTCCATATAGTAATTCATTCCCCATATAGTAAGTCCTCCATATAGTAATTCATCCCCCATATAGTAAGTCCCCCATATAGTAATTCATTCCCCATATAGTAAGTCCCCCATATAGTAATTCATTCCCCATATAGTAAGTCCTCCATATAGTAATTCATTCCCCATATAGTAAGTCCCCCATATAGTAATTCATTCCCCATATAGTAAGTCCTCCATATAGTAATTAATTCCCCATATAGTAAGTCCCCCATATAGTAATTCATTCCCCATATAGTAAGTCCTCCATATAGTAATTCATTCCCCATATAGTAAGTCCCCCATATAGTAATTCATCCCCCATATAGTAAGTCCCCCCCCTGTGTCAATTCACTTACCTTTGGTCCGCGCGTTCCTCTCGTATTCCCGCGCCGTTCTGGTCTTCAGGGAGGACTGTGAGAGGAGTTCGTCACGCTGCCCCGCCTACATCCTGACAGCTGCAGAGTCCTGACGTCCGAGAGGAGGGAGGGGGGCGGCCATCCGAGAGGGGGGGCGGCCATCCGAGAGGAGAGGAGGGGAGGGGAGAGGAGGAGAGGAGGGAGGGGAGAGGAGGAGAGGAGGGAGGGGAGCGGGCGCCCGGCACACAGGAGAGCCGCATCTAAATTTGTAAAGAGCCGCGGCTTGCCGACCACTGGCCTTGCGGGAGCCTAGCTCCGCGGGCCGGATTAAAAGGTCCGCCGGGCCGTATACGGCCCGCGGGCCGTAGTTTGCCCATTGCTGCCCTAGATGTATCTGCGCATGTGCCAGTTTCAGGCATTAGCAGCCGATCGGCGATCTCCGGCACATGCGCAGATACGTTGAGGGGGACAGATCCTCATAGGAGACAGATTTTCATGCTACACCGGTCTTCAGGGCGGACTGTGAGAGGAGCCTAGCTCCGCGGGCCGGATTAAAAGGTCCGCTGGGCCGTAGTTTGCCCATTGCTGGTCTAGAATCTGGAAGTGATGACCCGCTCCGTGACAACCAGTACATACCACATGCCTCGACCACTACTTCATTACTGCATGCATTTTATTATTTATTTCCTTGTGTGAATGGGCTTTAAGGTCTTTGCATGCAATATTTATCAAGCGTTTTTTGCTATTTGTGGTAAATGCCGCATACTAGCAATAGTGAATTGACATTTTCAGTATCGCACGCGATATGTGGTCACCCGACCGACATAACGCACGCCAAAACCTTTAGTGATTTATCCCCTTTGTAGCAAAAAAAAAAAAAATTAGATTTCTCTCATCCTCTTTATTTTTCCTGGTCTCCGAATCAGAAAGAAAGTCCAAACTTGTAGAATTGCCATAAGAACAAGAAGTAGAGGGAACTATAACTATAGGTGTAATCCTAGACTCTGACCTCTCCTTTGGGCCCCACATCCACTCACTGGCTAAATCCTGCCGCCTCAACCTCTGGAACATTTCCAAAATCCGCCCCTTCCTGACCAATGACACCACAAAACAACTTATCCACGCCTTGGTTATATCCCGCCACGATTACTGAAACTCCCTCCTCACTGGTCTTCCGTTACACAGGCTATCCCTCCCTTCAGTCTATTATGAATGCTGCTGCTAGACTCATACACCTTACTAACCGATCAGTGACTGCTGCTAGACTCGTACACCTTACTAACCGATCAGTGACTGCTGCTAGACTCATACGCCTTACTAACTGATCAGCGACTGCTGCTAGACTCATACGCCTTACCAACCGATCAGTGACTGCCGCTAGACTCATACACCTTACCAACCTATCAGCGACTGCTGCTAGACTCATACACCTTACTAACTGATCAGGGACTGCTGCTAGACTCATACACCTTACCAACCGATCAGCAACTGCTGCTAGACTCATACACCTTACCGACCAATCAGCCACTGCTGCTAGACTCATACACCTTACCAACAGATCAGTGACTGCTGCTAGACTCATCCACCTTACCGACCGATCAGAGACTGCTGCTAGACTCATACACCTTACCGACCGATCAGAGACTGCTGCTAGAGTCATACGCCTTACCAACCGATCAGCGACTGCCGCTAGACTCATACACCTTACCAACCTATCAGCAACTGCTGCTAGACTCATACACCTTACCGACCGATCAGCGACTGCTGCTAGACTCATACACCTTACCAACCGATCAGCGACTGCTGCTAGACTCATACACCTTACCGACCGATCAGCGACTGCTGCTAGACTCATACACCTTACCAACCGATCAGCGACTGCTGCTAGACTCATACACCTTATCAACCGATCAGCGACTGCTGCTAGACTCATCCTCCTTACCCACCGATCAGCGACTGCTGCTAGACTCATACACCTTACCAACCGATCAGCGACTGCTGCTAGACTCATACACCTTATGAACCGATCAGCGACTGCTGCTAGACTCATACACCTTACCAACCGATCAGTGACTGCTGCTAGACTCATACACCTTATGAACCGATCAGCGACTGCTGCTAGACTCATACACCTTACCAACCGATCAGCAACTGCTGCTAGACTCATACACCTTACCAACCGATCAGCGACTGCTGCTACTCATACACCTTACCAACCGATCAGCGACTGCTGCCCCTCTCTGCCAATCCTTCCATTGGCTTCCACTAACCCAATGTATAAAATTCATAATACTAGCCACAGCTTAAAAACCATCCACAACACTTCCCCCAGCTACATCACCGACCTCATCCACAGATACCGTCCAAATCGCCCACTCTGCTCCTCCCAAGATATCTTCCTCTCTAGCTCCCTCATCACCTCCTCCCACGCTCGCCTTCAGGACTTCTCCAGAGCCTCTCCCATCCTCTGGAACTCCCTACCACAGCATGTCCGGTCAGCCCCCAGCCTGTCTGCCTTTAGGCGCTCATTGAAAACTCACTTCGTCAGGGAAGCCTACCCCACCTCCACCTAAGAACTGTACTTGAATCACCTCCACCAGATCATCCCCCGCAGCTATCACCTTTTGTATCCCCTCCCCCTTCCTTTAGATTGTAAGCTCCGCGAGCCGGGCCCTCCTATTCCTTCTGTACTGAAATGTATTGTAATATTACTGTCTCCCTTATATTGTACAGCGCTGCGCAAACTGTTGGCGCTATATAGATCCTGTATAATAATAATATATAAATCCTGTATAATAATAATATATAGATCCTGTATAATAATAATATATAAATCCTGTATAATAATTATAATAATAATAATAATATATAAATCCTGTATAATAATAATATATAAATCCTGTATAATAATAATATATAGATCCTGTATAATAATTATAATAATAATAATAATAATAATATAAATCCTGTATAATAATAGTATATAAATCCTGTATAATAATTATAATAATAATATATAAATCCTGTATAATAATAATATATAGATCCTGTATAATAATAATATATAGATCCTGTATAATAATTATAATAATAATAATAATAATAATATAAATCCTGTATAATAATAGTATATAAATCCTGTATAATAATTATAATAATATATAAATCCTGTATAATAATAATATATAAATCCTGTATAATAATAATATATAAATCCTGTATAATAATTATAATAATATATAAATCCTGTATAATAATAATATATAAATCCTGTATAATAATTATAATAATACATAAATCCTGTATAATAATTATAATAATATATAAATCCTGTATAATAATAATATATAAATCCTGTATAATAATTATAATAATAATATATAAATCCTGTATAATAATAATATATAAATCCTGTATAATAATTATAATAATAATATATAAATCCTGTATAATAATAATATATAAATCCTGTATAATAATTATAATAATATATAAATCCTGTATAATAATAATATATAAATCCTGTATAATAATTATAATAATACATAAATCCTGGATAATAATAATAACAACAATGGAGACACATGGTTTGGTGAGAACTGTCTAACTGAGGATTTTTACATGTAGGAGAGAAGTGTCAGAGTTGGCCTGGGGGGTGAAGTGGTTAAAGAAACAGAATATATCAGCACATGGGATGTATTTATCAGTCACGCCATCATGTAGTGCTACTTCTGCTCTTGCCACCAAGGTCAAACAGCCTTTTAAAAGCGCAAGCAGGCCTAATATGCAGGGGGTGATTCTCATCATTTCCAATCAGTCAGCAAGCCACATTTTTTGCGACTTTTAATGTTAATTAATTCCCGGAACGCCAGGTTATAATGACTGCCATAACCCGTGCCTCCAGCACTCTCAGTGTCTCCTCCATAGGTATCATTACGAGGAACATCAGCTTCATTTTCCATTCTGATCCGGCCTGATTATCTGATGGTAAGCCAGGATGGGAAGGCTGTAGACCACAACGCTTTGGAGTGCATTATAGGCCGAGGCATTATGGGCCGGCAGCATCCTGTGCGAACGATGAGCGGCAGCTGAAAGGTGCTCAAAGGTGTCCAAAGTCAGGAAGAAATTAAGCTCAAAGCTCATTTAGATTCTCTCAAGTGAATGGCCCGGTTTTGGCACGCAGTCCGAAGCCTTCATTAGAGATTAGGCCATGAGACGGGTAAGACGTAGGACAGGGTTTAGGACCGCCTTACCGGATCAAAAACTTGAATTCAAATATACTGTATTTCCCAATAACCACGAAGAATATAAATCCACTTTGTGAGAAACAAATGTCTTTATAAGCCCAGAAATGACCTTGCAAAAGCTGTGACATCATTAGTGCGCTGTGCAGAGAGGGGCCCATCGGGCTCTGTCCTATGCCTTTAAGTGTTCTTTGTATTTTGTCTCGGCTCCTCCCTTTCCTCTCGTTTGGTTTAAGGGTGGGCAACTGTGGCCCTCCAGCTGTTGGTCCCATCATGCCTTTGTCATTATTATTATTATTATACAGTATTTATAAAGTGCCAATAGTTCGCTCAGCGCTGTACATTACAAAGGGGGACAGAACATGTGACAGAACAATACCAATACAATGCAAACATGAGGGGATCGAGGGCCCTGCCCCTTGGAGCTTACAATCTAGGAGGGGGGGATGGTGGCACAGGAGGAGATAGCTGTGGGGGATGGAGTGGTAGGAAGAATGGAGGAGGTCGGCAAGTTAGCAGGGGGTGGGGTAGGCTTCCCTGAAGAGATGGGTTTTCAGGGTGCGCCTAAAGGAGAGGAGAGTAGGTGATAATCTGATGGGTTGGGGCAGGGAGTTCCAGAGGATGGGTGACACCCTGGAGAAGTCCTGGAGGCGGGCATGGGAGGAGGAGACCAGGGAACTAGAGAGAAGGAGGTCTTGTGAGGAGCGGAGTGTGCGTGTTGGGTGGTACTTGGATATTAGGTCAGTGATGTAGTTCGGGGCAGTATGGTGGACGGCTTTGTACGTCAGTGTTAGGATTTTGAATTTGATCCGTTGGGCAATCGGAAGCCAGTGAAGGGATTGGCAGAGGGGGGTGGTGGAGATGGAGCGGTTGGAAAGGTGAATGAGTCTGTCAGCCGTATTCAGGATCGACTGAAGCGGGGATAGCCAGCGGCGAGGCAGGCCAGTGAGGAGGGAGTTGCAGTAGTCGAGTCGTGATATCATGCTTGTAACTGTCAGTTTTGCAATGCCTCATGGGACTTGTAGTTCTACAACAGCTGGAGGGCCACAGTTGCCCACCCCTGGTTTAGTTCTTGCTGTATAGTTAGCCCCACCCCTTTTCCCAGTAATGCATTTCAGCTTCAAGCCTCATGTCATGAAGCAGGTCACATTATGATCTTTTGACCTATCTGATGTTCATTGTTGTAAGATTCTCTCAGTTTATGGAATAAACTTCACAAGATCTACAAGATGTCTTCTGCCTGTGATATTCAACTAAGATTGGAGTTATCGCTATCTCATCACAACTGTAAGTTACAGAGATCACACACTTTCAATGCTTAGATTGGAGAAACAGAACAGGCTCCATCCATTACACCATATATAAAAGTGATCGATGAAATGAATCGCATACAATGAGAAAAGCGCTCAATAATTGAGTGAGGAAGGCTGTCCAAAAAGAAGAGGGTATGTGCAAAATTACTTTCCAAATATAACAGTGTCCTTTAAGGTGAACACTCCAAGATCTTCCCTTAGTCTTCCACAATCACCAACACCACCTTGGACACAGGATGGATGCTTGCCAGATTTACTGACCCTTTATTTAGAGAGGTCAGCATGCATAGTTACATAGTTAGTCTGGCTGAAAAAAGACAGAAGTCCATCCAGTTCAACCATTAAAAAAAAAAAGTTGTAATCCTACACCCACAGCTGATCCAGAGGAAGGCAAAAAACCCAGCAAAGCACGATCCAATTAGCTCCTGCAGGGGGAAAAAAATCCTTCCTGATCCCCCGAGAGGCAATCGGATATTCCCTGGATCAACTTTACCTATAAATGATATATCCAGTTATATTCTGTGTATCCAAGAAAGAATCCAGGACTTTCCTACAGCAATCCACTGAGCTGGCCACAACCAACTCTTGAGGGAGTCTATTCCACATTCCCACAGCTCTCACTGTGAAGAAACCTTTCCGTGTTTGGAGATTACATTTATTTTCTTCCAGACGTAAAAATTCCTTCCTGATCCCCCTAGGGGCATGCGCTTTAACCACTTCCCATCCAGCCCATGTATATAAACAGCTGGACGGGAGCAGTGCAGGGGCGGGTGGCCGTTTATAAACGTCCTCCCACTTCCCTGCTTGTGCGCACTCCCTGGGAGTGCGCGGCACTGCGATCCAGTGCCCTCTGTGTCCAGTCCGGACACTTTCACCCCCTTCAAGTGGTCAGTCCGTGTGTGTCAGGTGGAAGATGGAGTAAGAGGCTGGAGTGTGGAGCCTGGGAGGGAGAGCAGGGAAGGGGTCAACCTACAGGCAGGTGCTGGAAGAGGGGACCTCCACTCGTCTACTAGGAGGGACAACCTGAGCAGCAGGGAAGGAGCCAGCTCTGTAGAAGGCCTGAAGGTAGTCACCAACCCATAAAGCTGTCAGTAAGGACCGTGTGACCTTACACCCTGTGGGCCAGATAAGGGGAGTGGGCAGTCAGGTGGAGAACCCAAGTAGCTCCTTGACCAGGATTGTTTAATCTTTGGCAGCTTCTGGATCCCCTTGCCCAAGGAATACCCTTAGCACTGCTGTGTGAAGAGAAGGATTCATCTGGGGTGTAAGGAGGCACACTGGAAAGCTGGAGTGCTGTCAAAGAAGAGGCAGATTTTTCTTCCTACCCATAGACTTGTACATAGTTTGTCCTCGCAGTTTACAGTTCCTTGGACATCCCATGCACCCCTCAACCCCATCCAAGTTTAATCAAATCACAAAAACAAGCCTAAGGACTAGTTACTGTCTCAATGTGCAAGCGTAGAGGAAGAAGATGCGTGTTGCCTGGCTGTGCAGAACTGTAGGGGGACCCAAAAAATCAGCGACTCCCAAGGGGGTAGTGCTACAATGAATTAAAGTGGTTGTAAAGGCTGAAGGTTTTCACTCTGTGCATGAAGGACCTTCTGTGTGCAGCAGTGCCCCCAGCCCCCTCATTACTTACCTGAGCCTCACTGAGATCTAGCGATGTGAATGACAAGCCTCAGCTGTTCCGGGTCTCTGCCTCCTCATTGGCTGAGACAGCAAGCGGGAGTCATTGGCTACCACAGCTGTCAATCATAGCCAGTCAGCCAATGAAGAAAGTTAGGGGCAGGGCCAAGCTGCGGCTCTGTGTGTGAATAGATACAAGGAGCAGAGAGTGACCCCATAGCAAGCCGCTTGCTGTGGGGGCACCCCACAGAAAGGAGGAGCCAGGAGAGCCTGCAGCGGACACGAGAAGAGGAGGATCCAGGTGCTCTGTGCAAAACCAATGAAAACAGCAGATAAGTATAGACATGTTATCTAAAAAAAAAAAAAAACCTTTAGAATTGCAGGTGCAATGTCAGGCTCCTGCAGACTCTCAGTACAGCTGTCTACCTGTACCTCCCATACCTTTGGAATCATTTTAACTACAAGTCCCATCTGGCACCGCAGCTGACAGCTTGTAGTTCTCAATGAACCGCGAAGGCGCTGATGAGCTCTCTCATAGTTCATAGATCTTCCAGCTCTTCCCTAACTGTCTGCCTGTAAGGGAGGTACAGGTAGACAGCTGTACTGAGAGTCTGCAGGAGCCTGACATTGCACCTGCAATTCTAAAGGATATATATATTTTTTTTAAAATAACAAACATGCCTTTTTTGTGGTTTTGCACAGAGCAGCCTGGATCCTCCTATTCTTGGGTCCCCCGCAGGCTCTCCTAGCTCTTCCTTTCTGTGGGGTACCCCTACAGCAGGCAGCTTGCTATGGGGGCACCCGCTGCTCCATGTAACACATGGAGCTGCTGTTTGGTCCCGCTCCCCCTCTCTATCCTCCTTGGCTGACTGGCCGTGATTGACAGCTGTGGGAGTCAATGACTCCCGCTTGCTGTGTCAGTCAAAGAGGAGGCGCCTGCCATCTGCTGATTGTGGGTGCAATGCAGGGGCGGACTGACAACTCATGGGGCCCCCTCGCAATAGGGGATCATGGGGCCCCTGTGTTCTCGCCCAAACCCAAAAAAGCCTATGAAAAAGCCAATGAAAGGTACCAGGGGCATCTCATGGGGCCCCCCTACTGAGCCCGGGCCCTCAGGCAGTGCTCAAATGGTCAGTCCGCCCCTGGTGCAATGCTCTGCAGGCTTTTGGGAAAAATTATAAATTTGCTTTTTTTTTACCTGCAAAAACGTGCATTTATTATTTTTTTTTTAACAGCCCCCCTCCCTGGGACCCCCGCACTCGATATCTGGAGGGGTGCTCACCGACTCTCAGCAACATACTGCAGCCGTTTGCCGCCGTAAAGAACACACATTTAATCGGCGGCGCTCAGCAATCACGGAGCTGGTTATTTGCAGCCAGAGGCATCTGGGAGGCAGTAAAGACGCTTTCAGAAGCCATAAAACCTTTATTTTGCTTTTATTTTTTTTTTGTTGACTGATTCTGTTTGCAGACTTCTGGAAATATGGCGGTTTCATTTTGTGTGTAATCAACGCGATTCTCAACATCAGAAACAATATTCCCAGATGTTCATCGCGAAACGCGAGAATCCTCCTCTTACGGGACCAGCAAGTCTGAAACATTTTGTTTTTCTTTTGTGCAAAGGAGCTGCTGGGAATCAAAGGAGCGTCTGCGAATATTTCTATGTAAACGCATGTCCCAGATACAGAAAACACGACCATCGCTGTGCGTTTCCGGCGTGGGCTACTGTACTATAACATGGATGACGCCAGTGTGGACTACAGAACACTCCAAAATTTGCAGAAGTAAAAAAAAATAAAAATATAGCCAGGGGCGGACTGACCATTTGGAACCTTGGGCACTGCCTGAGGGCCCGGGGTCAGTAGGGGGCCCCATGATATGCCCCTGGTACCATTTTCATAGGCTTTTTTGAGTGTGGGCAAGGACACAGGGGCCCCATGATCCCCTATTGCCCGGGGGCCCCATGAGTTGTCAGTCCGCCCCTGAATGTAGCTTTAGCCCTGGTTCATGCTGAACCCGACTTTGATTTCAAAGCTGCCGGTCACAGCGATTTCAGGTGCGACTTTCCTGACATCTGTGAGACTTCATGCTCAGATATCTATGCAAAACGCACCTGAAATCACAAAAATAGTGCAGGAACCCCTTTACAAATGGCTGCGGCACAGCAAAGTCGGAGTTGCACTGATTTGAACAGTTCCATTGCCGACAATAGGGTGTGACTTGTCATGCGATTTTGAATTGTTAATTCGCATGACAAGTTGCACTGGTGTGAACCAGGCCTTAGATACCCACATGGAAGAAAAATACATTTGAAATATATTTTAAAATATTCTTCCCAAATATATTGACATCTACTTGAAATGCTACAATTTTGGCCGTATTCAATATATTTCAAAATATATTAAAAAAAATTTATTATATATACTGTATTTTGAAATGCATTTTTATTACAAAATATATGAAAAATATTTTTAAAAATAAAATTTTCAAATATACTGTGTTTTTAAAAATACATTTAATCTACATTTTTGGAATGCATTTACAAATAGAGTGGGGCAAAAAAGTATTTATTCAGCCACCAATTGTGCAAGTTCTCCCACTTACAAAGATGAGAGAGGCCTGTAATTGGCATCATAGGGAGACCTCAACTATGAGAGACAAAATGAGAAAACAAATCCAGACAATCACATTGGCTGATCTGGAAAGAATTTATTTGCAAATTATGGTGGAAAATAAGTATTTGGTGAATATGAAAAGTTCATGTCAATACTTTGTTATATATCCTTTGTTGGCAATGACAGAGGTCAGACGTTTCCTGGAAGTCTTCACAAGGTTGGCACACACTGTTGCTGGTATGTTGGCCCATCCTCCATGCAGATCTCCTCTAGAGCAGTGATGTTTTGGGGCTGTCGCTGGGCAACATGGACTTTCAACTCCCTCCAAAGGTTTTCTATGGGGTTGAGATCTGGAGACTAGCTAGGCCACTCCAGGACCTTGAAATGCTTCTTACGAAGCCACTACTTTGTTGCCCGGGCGGTATGTTTGGGATCATTGTCATGTTGGCAGACCCAGCCACGTTTCATCTTCAATGCCCTTGCTGATGGAAGGAGGTTTGCACTCAAAATCTCACGATACATGGCCCCATTCATTCTGTCCTGTACATGGATCAGTCGTCCTGGTCCCTTTGCGAAGAAACAGCCCCAGAGCATGATGTTGCCACCCCCATGCTTCACAGTAGGTATGGTGTTCTTTGGATGCAACTCAGCATTCTCTCTCCTCCAAACACGATGAGTTGTGTTTCTACCAGGGGTGGACTGACAACTCATGGGGCTCCTGGGCAATAGGGGATCATGGGGCCCCTGTGTCCTTGCCCAAACTCAAAAAAGCCTATGAAAAAGGTACCAGGGGCATCTCATGGGGCCCCCTTTTGACCTCGGGCCCTCGGGCAGTGCCCGAGTTTCCAAATGGTCAATCCGCCCCTGGTTTCTACCAAACAGTTCTACAGTATTTTGGTTTCATCTGACAATATTCTCCCAATCCTCTTCTGGATCATCCAAATGCTCTCTAGCAAACTTCAGATGGGCCCGGACATGTACTGGCTTAAGCAGAGGGACACGTCTGGCACTGCAGGATCTGAGTCCCTGGCGGCGTAGTGTGTTACGGATGGTAGCCTTTGTTATGTTGGTCCCAGCTCTCTGCAGGTCATTCACTAGGTCCCCCCGTGTGGTCCTGGGATTTTTGCTCACCGTTCTTGTGATCATTTTGGCCCCACGGGGTGAGATCTTGCGTGGAGCCCCAGATCGAGGGAGATTATCAGTGGTCTTGTATGTCTTCCATTTTCTAATTATTGCTCCCACAGTTGATTTGTTCACACCAAGCTGCTTGCCTATTGCAAATTCAGTCTTCCCAGCCTGGTGCAGGTCTACAGTTTTGTTTCTGGTGTCCTTCAACAGCTCTTTGGTCTTCACCATAGTGGAGTTTGGAGTGTGACTGTTTGAGGTTGTGGACAGGTGTCTTTTATACTGATAACAAGTTCAAACAGGTGCCATTGATACAGGTAATGAGTGCAGGACAGAGGAGCCTCTTAAAGAAGAAGGTACAGGTCTGTGAGAGCCAGAAATCTTGCTTGTTTGTAGGTGACCAAATACTTATTTTCCACCATAATTTGCAAATAAATTCTTTCCAGATCAGCCAATGTGATTGTCTGGATTTGTTTTCTCATTTTGTCTCTCATAGTTGAGGTCTACCTATGATGCCAATTACAGGCCTCTCTCATCTTTGTAAGTGGGAGAACTTGCACAATTGGTGGCTGACTAAATACTTTTTTGCCCCACTGTACGTGTGATCCCAGCACTGGGGGATGTATATTCCAAATAAAGTGAATAGTGCTCAGTGAAAAACAAAAACCCACTCCAAAAAAATTCTCTCAATCTCCTCCTCATATAATAAACCTCAAAATGAACATATAAACCCAAATTAATCTAAAAAATCATATAATGCAATATATTAAAAAAATCACATAAAAAAGTCCAACATAACCTGTGTAACAACAATGTTCCACAGATAATAAAACATGCAAGTGGTGCTGTGGATGTGCATTGCAGCTGCTGGTGATGAATCCAAAAAATAGCTGAATTGCCTCCTCACCTCCTTACCGTGAGCTCATGCTATGGATGTATTTGCATGGGTTCGTATGGAGTACAAAGATGGCGTCCCCTACGCGTTGCGTCACGGCAGACGTGACTTCATCAGGAATGCGGTGCGGTTCCTGCGCAAATCACATGCGATATACCGCACCGCATGCATGTGAACCTGAGCTAAGAAGGCACAAGCTGTTACAGGCGGCTAGTATAAAAACAGAATCGGGTCCCTCTACTAGCACACACTGGAACAAAGCCGATTTCCATTCTTTGAAAAGATGTTGCATTGGAAAATCAAGCAAACAAAATAAAAAATAAAAAATGCAATGGGTAATAGGAAAAGATTTGTATTCTGTTTCCATGAAGCAGTTTCATCGAGGGAATTCAGAGAAGTTGCGGCTCGATGCCTGGGAGGCCGTTAAGCGGCGTATGATAGAAATATTGCCGGATTTTATTTCCTTCCCGGGAAGAGTCGTCTGTGCCGCAGCTTGAGTGAGCCGGTTCATCATAGACACGGCGGTGTTCCGGCACGTGTATGCGGAGTATACAGCTTTGCGGGGCATTTCCCACGTAATCCGCTCTGGAATGTAAACATTGCTCAGGAGCAGGGGCGGACTGACAACTCATGGGGCCCCCAGGCAATAGCGGATCATGGGGCTCCTGTGTCCTTGCCCAAACTCAAAAAGCCTATGAAAAAGGTACCAGGGGCATCTCATGGGGCCCCCTTTTGACCTCGGGCCCTCGGGCAGTGCCCGAGTTTCCAAATGGTCAGTCCGCCCCTGCTCAGGAGTTCAGCGTTACGAGGGCGCCGCCGCGACACCAAAGACGCCGCAGAGATGACTGTGGAGGGTGGCATGTCCGTGACTTCCGATCGCTCACCTTCCAGTCGCTGAAATGGCTTCTGTTTGCTTGTTTATGAACAGATCCAGGTAATAAATAGAGCCATCCGGTGAGCGGTGAGAGTTGTCCAGCAAGTCCCGCAATGGCGCTAAAGTCACAATGGTTAAAGTTGTTGTAAACCTCAGACATGAAACGGGCCGGATCGAGCCTATCTGATGTGGGGGTGCAGGAAAAGAAACGTCAGGGGGCATAATGGCATAATGGCAACCCTGTGTATGAGTCTGTCACACGGTGTCACCACCTGGGAAACACTATGATGTATTAGGCTGTCATCAAATTAGGGTGAATAAACAGAACCTGGGCCCCCTTATATCAGGTGTCCCCATCACAGTCCCCCTTTACATCAGGTGTCCTCCTTAGAGTCCCTCTTTACATCATGACTACTCCCACTTACATCAGGTGTCCCCATCAGAGTGCCCCCCTACCTCAGGTGTCCCCATCAGAGTGCCCCCTTACATCAGGTGTCCTCCTTAGAGTCTCTCTTTACATCATGACTACTCCCACTTACATCGGGTGTCCCCATCAGAGTGCCCCCTTACCTCAGGTGTCCCCATCAGAGTGCCCCCTTACATCAGGTGTCCCCATCAGAGTGCCCCTTACATCAGGTGTCCCCATCAAAGTGCCCACTTACATCAGGTGTCCCCATCAGAGTGCACCTTACATCAGGTGTCCCCATCAGAGTGCACCCTTACATCAGGTGTCCCCATCAGAGTGCCCCTTACATCAGGTGTCCCCATCAAAGTGCCCACTTACATCAGGTGTCCCTATCAGAGTGCACCTTACATCAGGTGTCCCCATCAGAGTGCACCCTTACATCAGGTGTCCCCATCAGAGTGCCCCTTACATCAGGTGTCCCCATCAGAGTGTCCCCTTACATCAGGTGTCCCCATCAGAGTGCACCCTTACATCAGGTGTCCCTATCAGAGTGCACCCTTACATCAGGTGTCCCTATCAGAGTGCACCCTTACATCAGGTGTCCCCATCAGAGTGCACCCTTACATCAGGTGTCCCCATCAGAGTGCACCCTTACATCAGGTGTCCCCATCAGAGTGCACCCTTACATCAGGTGTCCCCATCAGAGTGCCCCCTTACATCAGGTGTCCCCATCAAAGTGCCCACTTACAACATTTATCCTCACCAGAGTGCCACCTTTACATCAGCTGCCCCAATCAGAGTGTCCCCTTACATCAGGTGTCCCCATCAGAGTGCCCCCTTTACATCAGCTGCCCCAATCAGAGTGTCCCCTTACATCAGGTGTCCCCATCAGAGTGCCCCCTTTACATCAGCTGCCCCAATCAGAGTGTCCCCTTACATCAGGTGTCCCCATCAGAGTGCCCACCTACATCAGCTGCAAAATATATTTGTAATATATTTTAAAAGTATTCTTCCCAAATATATTGACATATATTTGAAATGCTACAATTTTGGCCGTATTCAATATATTTCAATAAATATGTGTGTATATATAAATATATATATATACTGTATATATATCCACTGCATGTTGAAATGTTTTTTTATTACAAAATATATGAATAATATTTTTAAAAATACATTTCAAATATACTGTATGTCTTTAATAATCCAAATCTACATTTTTGGAATACATTTACAAATATATGTAAAATATATTCCAAAAAATACCACTCCTATTATTAGTGATAATTAGCGGCACATTATCACTAATATTAGGAGTGGTATTTTTTGGAATACGTTTTACATATTAATTTAAAGTGGCAGCTGATTGGATATAATATTGAATATTTAAAAGCATCAATTGGCGCGGTTTAGTGGTTAACCTTTAAGAATCACTCTATAAAATATGTAAAATATAGGTTAAAAAATGACTTTTTTATATGTTAAAAAAATCTGAAGAATATAATAAAAAAATATATATACTTTCAGAAATATTTTTCATATATCTTGTAATATATAAAAAAATACATGTCAACATCCAGTCTATATATATATATATATATATATATATAAATAAATAAATAAAATGTGGAAACAAAGTATGCAACACCCACCATTTTACCCAAAGTATGCAACACCCACCATATATATATATATATATGACAAATATTTTAAAAAATCTGAAGAATATATTTAAAAAATATATATTTTAAAAAAAAAATTTCATATATTTTGGAATATAAAAAAATGTCAACATGCAGTATATATGTGTATATATATAAAATATATATATATATAAATATATATATATATATGACAAATATTAAAAAAATATATATACTGTATGTGTTCAAAATATTTTTTATATTTTGGAATATAAAAAAATGCATGTCAACATGCAGTATATATATAAATATATATATATATATATATATATATTATATATGACAAATATTTTTAAAAAATATATACTGTATGTCTTTAAAAATACAAATCTACATTTTTGGAATACAATTACAAATATATGTAAAATATATGTTAAAATTACTTTTTTATATGTTTAACAAAAATCTGAAGAATATATTTAAAAAATATATTTTCAAAAATATTTTTCATATATTTTGGAATATAATAAAAGCATGTCAACAAGCAGTATATATATTAAAAAAAAAAAAATATATATATATATATATATATATATATATAACAAATATTTAAAAAAAATATATACTGTATGTCTTTAAAATATTTTTTATATTTTGGAATATAAAAAAATGCATGTCAACATGCAGTATATATATAAAAAAATATATATATATATTATATATGACAAATATTTTAAAAAAATATATACTGTATGTCTTTAAAAATACAAATCTACATTTTTGGAATACAATTACAAATATATGTAAAATATATGTTAAAATTACTTTTTTATATGTTTAACAAAAATCTGAAGAATATATTTAAAAAATATATTTTCAAAAATATTTTTCATATATTTTGGAATATAATAAAAGCATGTCAACAAGCAGTATATATATTAAAAAAAAAAAAAAAAATATATATATATATATATATATATAACAAATATTTAAAAAAAATATATACTGTATGTCTTTAAAATATTTTTTATATTTTGGAATATAAAAAAATGCATGTCAACATGCAGTATATATATTAAAAAAATATATATATATATTATATATGACAAATATTTTTAAAAAATATATACTGTATGTCTTTAAAAATACAAATCTACATTTTTGGAATACAATTACAAATATATGTAAAATATATGTTAAAATTACTTTTTTATATGTTTAACAAAAATCTGAAGAATATATTTAAAAAATATATTTTCAAAAATATTTTTCATATATTTTGGAATATAATAAAAGCATGTCAACAAGCAGTATATATATTAAAAAAAAAAATATATATATATATATATATATATATATAACAAATATTTAAAAAAAATATATACTGTATGTCTTTAAAATATTTTTTATATTTTGGAATATAAAAAAATGCATGTCAACATGCAGTATATATATTAAAAAAATATATATATATATTATATATGACAAATATTTTTAAAAAATATATACTGTATGTCTTTAAAAATACAAATCTACATTTTTGGAATACAATTACAAATATATGTAAAATATATGTTAAAATTACTTTTTTATATGTTTAACAAAAATCTGAAGAATATATTTAAAAAATATATTTTCAAAAATATTTTTCATATATTTTGGAATATAATAAAAGCATGTCAACAAGCAGTATATATATTAAAAAAAAAATATATATATATATATATATATATATATATATATAACAAATATTTAAAAAAAATATATACTGTATGTCTTTAAATTATTTTTTATATTTTGGAATATAAAAAAAAAAGCATGTCAACATGCAGTATATATATATAAAATATATATATATATATTATACATGACAAATATTTTTTAAAAATATATACTGTATGTCTTTAAAATATTTTTTATATTTTGGAATATAAAAAAATGCATGTCAACATGCAGTATATATATAAAAAAAAAAATATATATATATATATATAAATATAAAATGCGGAAACATTTGGAAGAACCTATATATATATATATATATATATATATATATATATATATATATATGTATATATATATATATATATATATATATATATATATATACTTTTTTTTTTTTAAGCAGAGACCCTATAGAATAGAATGGTGGGTGTTGCATACTTTTTATGTTCTAATGTTTGGGGGTTCTAAGTGTTTTTCTGGCATGTTTTTTACATGTAGGAGAGGAATGTCGCAGACTGGAAGAGATTAATTATACATTAACATTCGGCAGTATACTATCGCCGAGATCCATACGGTATTCTCACAGCAATAAATATCAATATGAAGATAATAGAAGTGAGTAAAAAGAAAAAAATATATATATATTAAAAAAAAAAACTATCCCTCTGATCGTTGGATAAATTGTATTAAATTGTCGCTTTAGAACCCACGCCAACACGACGCAGTAACAAGAATGATTCATTAGCTGGCAGAGCAGCCCGGCGCTGACAGGTATCACGGCGACGGCACATAAATCTGTGCATCTCGTCTATTTATCACCGCCGCCAGAATAAATATAAAGGTAAGTACTTTTCCCGGGTCCTTCGGAGTCAAGATTTTATTTTTTTTCTCCCTTTTAGTTCCAGTTGAATTGATCCTTTCTCTGCGTCATTAACTCGGCGTGTGAAAACATCCATTCTCTATGGCATGGAAAGCAGCAATTTACCAAATTAATGGACTTTATTGCCGCTTTCCTTCATCTCCGCGCTGAAGCACCAATGTGGCGGCGGTGACATGAAAGCCCGAGCCTGGGGCGGCGGGGTCAGAGACGGGGGCCGCTATCTTTTATCCTCCATTAGATGACATTGTGTTCCTTTTTATGTATAAAAAGGGAATTGTGAACGATTAGGAAAGTAACCATTTTTATTACTATTATAGTCATTTATTTTTTTAAATAAATTCATTATAAAAAAAAATAAACAATTTTTGATACATTCACCACTGTAGGGGGGGGGGGGCAGACGCTTAGTGGTTGTAAACTCTCACATGTCCCCAGTGAAGTGACTGGCCTCAGGTGATACACAGATGAAGCAAATCCTTCTATGTAAGTTGTACCTGCTTATCTGCAGTATTCTCTTCCCTACATCTGTTCAAAGTGCTGAATTTATAAAGCTTGTCTGAGAGTTCAGAAATAAAGGGGCAGAAAGCTGAATGACACGCTGTAGATCTCAGTGAGGAGAGCTCTGAGAGCTGATTTGAGGGAAAGGGAAAACTTGTTAGAATAGCCCTTTTGCCTTGATATAAGTTGTACCTGTTTATCTGCAGTGTTCTCTTCTCTACATCTGTTCAAAGTGCTGAATTTATAAAGCTTGTCTGAGAGTTCAGAAAAAAAGGGGCAGAGAGCTGAATGACACACTGTGGTGAGGAGAGCTCTAAGAGCTGATTGGAGGGAAAGGGACACACCCCCCTCTACACAGCTCACAGGAACGGAGCTGAGGCTGTCAATCTGCTGGAGGTCCCTCCCCGTCACCTTTTTTTCTTGGTGTCAGGAAAACTTGTTAGAATAGCACAGCACTTTTGTTTTGATATAAGTTGTATCTGTTTATCTGTAGTGTTCTCTTCTCTACATCTGTTCAAAGTGCTGAATTTATAAAGCTTGTCTGAGAGTTCAGAAAAAAAGGGGCAGAGAGCTGAATGACACACTGTGGTGAGGAGAGCTCGAAGAGCTGATTGGAGGGAAAGGGACACACCCCCTCTACACAGCTCACAGGAACAGAGCTGAGGCTGTCAATCTGCTGGAGGTCCCTCCCCATCACCTTTTTTCTCTTGGTGTCAGGAAAACTTGTTAGAATAGCACAGCACTTTTGTTTTGATACAAGTTGTACCTGTTTATCTGCTGTATTCTCTTCTCTACATCTGTTGCCTTCTCTTCTCTACATCTATTCAAAGTGCTGAATTTATAAAGCTTGTCTGAGAGTTCAGAAATAAAGGGGCAAAGAGCTTAATGACACACTGTAGATCTCAGTGAGGAGAGCTCTGAGAGCTGATTGGAGGGAAAGGAAAACTTGTTAGAATAGCACAGCACTTTTGTTTTGATATAAGTTGTATCTGTTTATCTGTAGTGTTCTCTTCTCTATATCGGTTCAAAGTGCTGAATTTATAAAGCTTGTCTGAGAGTTCAGAAATAAAGGGGCAGAGAGATGAATGACACACTGTGGCGAGGAGAGCTCTAAGAGCTGATTGGAGGGAAAGGGACACCCCCCCTCTACACAGCTCACAGAAACAGAGCTGAGGCTGTCAATCTGCTGGAGGTCCCTCCCCGTCACCTTTTTGCTCTTTGTTTTGATATGAGTTGTACCTGTTCATTAGCAGCTCATCTGTTCAAAGTCCAGCATTTATACAGCATGTCTGAGCTTCCAGAAAGCAGGGGGCAGAGAACTGTAGTTACGCTCTGTGAGAGCTAATTGGAGGGAATGAACACCCTCCCGCCCCCTCACACATGAACAGAGCTGAGGCTGTCAACAACAGGATGTGTGCTGGAGCTCCCTCCCGTGTCACCTTTTTTCTCTTGGTGTCAGGAAAACATGTCAGATGTGACTCATGCTGATAGCAGAGGAAGGAAGCAACAGACAAAAAAGACACTCAGTGCTCTGGATGTAGACAAGCACACACTATAGAGGGATGTGCTTTGTTCATATTTCATATCTGAGGTTTACAACCACTTTAAGCAATTTATTGGGAACGCCTGCACACCTGCGTCTACATGAGACTACCTAAGCAGCCAATCCAATGGCAGCAGTGCAGAGTATAACACCAAGCAGAGGCAGGTTAGGAGCTTCACTTAGAGCTCCCATCAAATGGCAGAATGGGGGAAAGTGTGATTTTGTCAATGGCCTGATTGTTTGGGGCTCTTTAGAGCATTTCCTGGATTCCGGACAGGAGGACATCCAGCATCATCTAGCTCACATATGTTAAGTCCGTGGGCTAAATCTGGCCCACCAGGCCATTTTGTGTGGTCCTTGCACCTCTCCTGCAGTTGCGGCACCCCCTCGTCTTCACCCCCCCTCACCTTGTCTAAGCAGTCGCCAGCAGAGAGGAGGAAAGAACTCCAGGTCCTGCACCTCTCTGTGCAACCGCAGCACCTCCTCGTCTTCTCCCCCCTCACCTTGTCTAAGCAGTCGCCAGCAGAGAGGAGGAAAGAACTCCAGATCCTGCACCTCTCTGTACACCCCCTCGTCTCCACCTCCCCTGGTCTCAGCATTCAACAAACTCCAGCAACTGACTCCAGACCTCCTCTGGTCCTCCTCCAGACTCTGCACGTTCTACTTCCAGGCTCCGCCCCAGCTTCTTCTTGGCAGCAGCGCAAGGAAAGGGGGGTGCACCGTGATGTAAGGCGGGGGGGTGGGGGACTCGACTTCTGATGGTGAGGGGCAGGGGCGGACTGACCATTCGAGCACTCGGGAACTGCCCAAGGGCCCGGGCTCAGTAGGAGGCCCCTGGTACCTTTCATTGGCTCTTTCATAGGCTTTTTTGGGTGTGGGCGAGAACACAGGGGCCCCATGATCCTCTTTTGCCCGGGGGCCCCATGAGTTGTCAGTCCACCCCTGGTGAAGGGGGCTCTTGACATCTCATGTAAGGGGGGTGAGCTGCTTGGCAGTGGTGAGTTGTGGTTGTGTGCCACCATAGGCAAGAGTAAAATTGTGCACCCCCCCAATGTGGAGGGGGGGGGTTGGGGAGAGAGATTCCAGCATTCACCTGTCAGTCACCTCTGGAGCCACGATCAGGAAAGTCTGACGTCTTCCTTCTCTGACAATGACCAAGAGTCAGACAGCCTTCGCCTCACCTGCTGCCCCCTGAAAAATGCCTCCCTAGGCAAATGCCTTGCTTGCCTCAGCCCCTGCTTGGCCCGCAGTGAACTTGAGTTTGACACCCGTGATCTAGCTCTTTCCTCCCCATCCTGACTGTCCCTCCCACCCCTTTCAGTCAACGGATTTCAGTTCTTCCAATCATGGAGGCTCAGCGTCACATGTGGGTGTTACCTGCCTAGGAGCAGCCACTCCTCCAGACCGACATCCACCCATCAGGGCATCTTTGCACAACTCCTCTCCAAAGCCAGTCCACTGCTTGTATCAGGACTGAGGGCTCTTGAGTACTGAAGCAGGGGGCCGTGATGTTTTCTGGAAGCTATGTACAGCCCCTCCCACCAGCCATAAATTGCCTGCGTTGCACAGAGAAGTACAGGGAACCAGTGATGACATCACTGCATAGAGTCCCTGCATGCAAAGTTGGCTCCATAGGATTCTGCAAAGAGAAAGGAGAAGCCCTGAGACAGGAAACCCGGGGCAGCGGTCCTGGCACCAACTTACACCGGAACATAGGCAAGGACTACTGTAACGGAACCGGAACCCGACTGCACTGGGGTATTTCCTTTAGACTCCCGCTTCCCTGTCCGAACACAGATCCACGGACCCCACCGCTGACCATATAAGACGAGACAGCACCAGACTTGTATAAACCAGGAAATAGACGGCTTTATTTTAACACAGACACAAGATATAAACTTTCAAGGGAACAAACCCCCCCCTGCATAATGACACAGGGAGGGGCAAACCAAATCTAGCAACCAGAGACATCAGCAGACACCCCCCACCAAGCCAATACACAAACACATACATCCCATAATAGTTTGCTCCCAAGCAAGACACACAATAGAACAATGGCATGCACCACATGGCAGTAAACAATGAACAACCCCCCACCCCACCTATCTCCTAGACATGTCTACACAATATCAGGACATTCCACCCTGCACCCCTAACAGGCACAGGGTGACTCACACATAATAGGGATATGGGGAGCTGAGACAGGGGTCTCCCCACCTCTCCAAAGGGGGCTGTGTTCCATGGGCCCCCCACCCAAAGTGACTCCCTTCACAATTACAAATAAAGAAGCTGCATAGTCGGTGGGTGAATAAATCAGTTGCTGAAGGAAAACTGAGGGCGTGACATCATTTTACAGCCACCTTGTTACCTGTCTGAGAAGAACAATGAACTGAGCTGTAGCCTATTTCATTAAAATGCCTTTGGGTGCCTCTGCCTAGGCTGAGATGATATCATCAGTCTTCTTCAGGCAGGAGGAGGCATTTCCTCAGTCTCCCCTCCCCCAGGGATCAGACTGTACATTGTAACATGGTAGAAGGAGTAGTTTCCTTAGTCTCCCTTCCCCCAGTGATCAGACTGTACATTGTAACTTTGTAGAAGGAGGAGGAAGCATTTCCTCAGTCTCCCCTCCCCCATTGATCACACTGTACATTGTACCTTTGTAGAAGGAGGAGGAGGCATTTCCTCAGTCTCCCCTCCCCCATTGATCAGACTGTACAATGTAACTTTCTGGAAGGAGGAGGAGTGATTTCCTCAGTCTCCCCTCCCCCCAGTGGTCAGACTGTACATTGTAACTTTGTAGAAGGCAGGAGGAAGTATTTCCTCAGTCCCCATCCCCAGTGATCAGACTGTACATTGTAACTTTGTAGAAGGGGGAGGCATTTCCTCAGTCTCCCCTCCCCCAGTGATCAGACTGTACATTGTAACTTTGTAGAAGAAGGAGGAAGCATTTCCTCAGTCTCCCCTCTCCCAGTGATCAGACTGTACATTGAAACTTTGTGGAAAGGAGGAGGAGTCATTTCCTCAGTCTCCCCTCCCCCAATTATCAGACTGTACATTGTAACTTTGTAGTTGAGGGGCTGATCTGTGTCAGACATTTGTGAACACGACCCTGCACAGGCACCAGGATGTATATGCTTGTGTCACTTCTGAGCCGACATCTCAGTCCAGGGAGTAGATGGTGACCCCGGATGATACCTGAACAAACATGGCGCCGTCCTAAGATGAAGGCACTGTCAGGGGGGGTCCAGAGATCTCGGTGAGAGGTAACACTGACACATTACTTAGCTTTGAATGATGTTTCATCGTTTCCCCTCTATTTGTAACAAAGACAGAAATCTCGCCGTGTTCCCAGCCAATCACGTCCTCCGCTCCCCGACTCTCTTCTTGTAGAATCAGCAATATGTAGATGTCTGATACAAACACTATTTGTCGAAGTGCGCGCCGCACAAAGCGCCAGGAAAATCAGTCGTCCTGGTCACAGGGGACTCTCGTGAATGAAGAATCTTCTTCCCAGAATAAAAGTCTCATTTATTTGCATCTCGCAGCTTCGCGGGAAAGACGAGTCACAAAGCTTCGCGGTCAGAAACATTCATTGTCTCCGGGATGTATGCAAATGCCCTGCGATAGATCCTGCGTTCAATGGCGGCATCAATGCGTACGGCTGAGCCGTGGATTTGTTTAGATTGCGGTGATGACGGCTCCGCCGATCCGTCACTCGCTACAGATTAATGCAGGCCATAGACGGGTCGAAAATTGGCCGATTTTTGCACCGTTAATGGGTTAATTGGTCAGCCGTTTTTCAGGTTTTGGCACATTTTTTTTATCGGTAAAGTTGGAAAAAAAATCGGCCGATTATGTCGATTGGCCGATTTTCCTGGCAATGATGGGCAAATCGGCCGATCGTTTTACCGATAAAAAATAGAAGAAGAAGAAGAAGAAAGAAGACGAGGAAGTAGAAGAAAGAAGATGAAGAAGAAGAAAGAAGACGAAGAAGAAGAAAGAAGAAGAAGAAGAAGAAAGAAGACGAGGAAGTAGAAGAAAGAAGACGAAGCAGAAGAAAGAAGACGAAGAAGAAGAAGAAAGAAGAAGAAAGAAGAAGAAAGAAGAAGAAAGAAGATGAGGAAGTAGAAGAAAGAAGACGAAGAAGAAGAAAGAAGACGAAGAAGAAGAAAGAAGAAGAAGAAGAAGATAGAAGACGAAGAAGAAGAAAGAAGAAGAAGAAAGAAGAAAGAAGATGAAGAAGAAAGAAGACGAGGAAGTAGAAGAAAGAAGATGAAGAAGAAGAAAGAAGATGAGGAAGTAGAAGAAAGAAGATGAAGAAGAAGAAAGAAGACGAAGAAGAAGAAAGAAGAAGAAGAAGAAGAAAGAAGACGAGGAAGTAGAAGAAAGAAGACGAAGAAGAAGAAAGAAGACGAAGAAGAAGAAGAAAGAAGAAGAAGAAAGAAGAAAGAAGATGAAGAAGAAAGAAGACGAGGAAGTAGAAGAAAGAAGATGAAGAAGAAGAAAGAAGATGAGGAAGTAGAAGAAGAAAGAAGACGAGGAAGTAGAAGAAAGAAGATGAAGAAGAAGGAGAAAGAAGACGAGGAAGTAGAAGAAAGAAGATGAAGAAGAAGTAGAAAGAAGAAGAAAGAAGAAGAAGAAGAAAGATGACGAGGAAGTAGAAGAAAGAAGATGAAGAAGAAGGAGAAAGAAGACGAGGAAGTAGAAGAAGAAGAAAGAGAAGAAGAAGAATTCCAGTCCGCTATTAGATTTGACATGAAAAAGTCTTGTGGTTGCAACAATGTATCTATTTGTATCCAAATAAAAACATCTCTATCCAAAATGGATACAAATGGATACAAATAGATACATTGTTGCAACCGCAAGACTTTTTCATGTCAAATCTAATAGCGGAGCTCTCTGCAGGGACAGAAGTAATTAAATGCCGGCCGGAGACGGGACGAAAATCGGCCGATTTTTTTACCGTTGGTGGTAACATCGGCCTATTGAACGACCGATTTTTCGTTTTTTTTTTAAACAGACAGTTTTCACCCCCACACACCCCCTCCCAATTGCAGCCTGCCTCTGGCACACACCCCCTACCAATCACAGCCTGCCTCTGGCACACACCCCCTCCCAATCACAGCCTGCCTCTGGCACACACCCCCTCCCAATCACAGCCTGCCTCTGGCACACAACCCCTCCCAATCACAGCCTGCCTCTGGCACACAACCCCTCCCAATCACAGCCTGCCTCTGGCACACACCCCCTACCAATCACAGCCTGCCTCTGGCACACAACTCCTCCCAATGAGAGCCTGCCTCTGGCACACACCCCCTACCAATCACAGCCTGCCTCTGGCACACAACCCCTCCCAATCACAGCCTGCCTCTGGCACACACCCCCTAACAATCACAGGCTGCCTCTGGTACACACCCCCTACCAATCACAGCCTGCCTCTGGCACAAAACCCCTCCCAATCAGAGCCTGCCTTTGGTTCACACCCCTTCCCAATCAAAGACTGTCTCTTGCACACACTCCCTCCCAATCACAGCCTGTGACTTGAACATGCCCCCTCCCAATCACAGCCTGCCTCTGGCACACACCCTCTTCCAATCATAGCCTGCCTCTTGAACATGCCCCCTGCTCAAATGCAGCCTGACATTTGAACAGATTATGGATTACAGGCATACCGTGTGTCTGCACAGTGTCCTTTAACTCCATCCCCCCACTATCAGGAAGAAGAGATGAATGGTCACATGACCATTGTCAAAAAGGTAAGAAAGATCATTTCTGAAACTAAGAAAAATCATTTATGGTGTCAGTGTAGCTATAACTGTATTAGTGTCTATAACCTTGTGTGTTCACAGCACATGGTGGTTGGAGGTAAAACAAGGGTGAAGGTTGGGGTAGGGTGTTGGGTGTCAGGGCAGGGAGACAATCTGCCCATTAGATGGGTTTGCAATGAGCATTCAGAGAAGAATGGTTCCGAATCTTGGGAATCCCAAGAAAACAATCCATAGGGTCCAAATGGCCACATAAGTGGGCTGGCAAAATTGGAAGACAAAGCTATACTTCCACAAAGTCCCACCATAAAGGTTAATCAAAGCATTTGGCTTTCCCTGGCCTAAGCCACACCACTCTGACACAAGTCACCCCGATTGGATTATTATTATTATTATACAGGATTTATATCGCGCTAACAATTTGCTCAGCGCTTTACAAAATGAAGGCGGACATTACAGTTACAATACAATTTGGTACAAGAGGAAACAGAGGGCCCTGATCCTGGGAGCTTACAATCTAGGAGGAAGGGTTGAGTGATACAAAAGGTAATAGCTGTGGGGGGGAGGAGCTGATGGAGGAAATAAATGGCGGTTTACTAGGTAGAAGCAGGATAGACTTCTTTAAAGAGAAAGGTTTTCAGGGATCGTCTAAAGGTGGATAGATTAGGAGACGGCCGGACAGATTGGGGTAGAGAGTTCCATAGGATGGGAGAAGCTCGGGAGAAGTCCTGGAGGTGAGCAACGGAGGAGGTGACATGGGAACTAGAGAGCAGAAGGTCTTGGGAGGATTAAAGAGAGCGGTTTGGTTGATATTTAGAGACCAGGTTGGTGATGTAGTCGGGGGCAGAGTTGTGGATAGCTTTGGAAGTTTTTGTTAGTATTTTGAATTTTATTCATTGAGTGAGTGGAAGCCAGTGGAGGGATTGGCAGAGAGGGGTGGAGGACACTGAGTGGAGGCCAGTGGAGGGATTGGCAGAGAGGGGTGGAGGACACTGAATGAAGGCCAGTGGAGGGATTGGCAGAGAGGGGTGGAGGACACTTTGTGGAGGCCAGTGGAGGGATTGGCAGAGAGGGGTGGAGGACACTGAGTGGAGGCCAGTGGAGGGATTGGCAGAGAGGGGTGGAGGACACTGAGTGGAGGCCAGTGGAGGGATTGGCAAAGAGGGGTGGAGGACACTGAGTGGAGGCCAGTGGAGGGATTGGCAGAGAGGGGTGGAGGACACTGAGTGGAGGCCAGTGGAGGGATTGGCAGAGAGGGGTGGAGGACACTGAGTGGAGGCCAGTGGAGGGATTGGTAGAGAGGGGTGGAGGACACTGAATGGAGGCCAGTGGAGGGATTGGCAGAGAGGGGTGGAGGACACTGAGTGGAGGCCAGTGGAGGGATTGGCAGAGAGGGGTGGAGGACACTGAGTGGAGGCAGGTGGAGGGATTGGCAGAGAGGAATGGAGGACACTAAGTGGAGGCCAGTGGAGGGATTGGCAGAGAGGGGTGGAGGACACTGAGTGGAAGCCAGTGGAGGGATTGGCAGAGAGGGGTAGAGGACACTGAATGGAGGCCAGTGGAGGTATTGGCAGAGAGGGGTGGAGGACACTGATTGGAGGCCAGTGGTGGGATTGTCAGAGAGGGGTGGAGGACACTGAGTGGAGACCAGTGGAGGGATTGGCAGAGAGGGGTGGAGGACACTGATTGGAGGCCAGTGGAGGGATTGGCAGAGGGGTGGAGGACACTGAGTGGAGGCCAGTGGAGGGATTGGCAGAGAGGGGTGGAGGACACTGAGTGGAAGCCAGTGGAGGGATTGGCAGAGAGGGGTAGAGGACACTGAATGGAGGCCAGTGGAGAGATTGGCAGAGAGGAGTGGAGGACACTGATTGGAGGCCAGTGGAGGGATTGGCAGAGAGGGGTAGCAGACACTGAATGGTTGGTAAGGTGGATGAGCCTGGCAGCAGCGTTCATGATGGACTGGAGGGGGGATAGCCTATGTAAAGGTTAGCCAATGAGGAGGGAGTTGCAGTAATCGAGTCGAGAGCAGGGGCGGATTGACAACTCATGGGGCCCCCAGGCAATAGGGGATCATGGGGCCCCTGTGTCCTTGCCCAAACTCAAAAAAACCTATAAAAAAGTACCAGGAGCATTTCATGGGGCTCCCTACCGACCCCAGGCCCTCGGTCAGAGCCCGAGTTTCCAAATGGTCAGTCCGCCCCTGGTCAAGAGATTACCAGGGAGTGAATTAGGAGCTTTGTGGTATCATTGGATCTACCTGCCATGATGACGGACAATCAAGGATGGTTTTTAGATAAGAAAGGTGGAGCTTTTTGCACACTTACACTATTCTTGTATACTGCAATGTCATGATGTTATTTTTGAAGGACACCAATAAAGTCTTGTAAAGCTCAAAAAAACAAGTATTGCCGGTGGTGTATATGTCCTTGATGCAAGAAAGGTCTTTTTATACCGACTCTCATTTCTCCCCCAGTCATCATTAAAGTTGGTGGTACGGTGTATGACTCTGTTCCACTTAAACATAAAATCAAATCATACTCCAAAACATTCATTTACTTTCCCACTGCTTCTGGACGGCTTAGTCCGGCACAATGGAAGGTTCCCGACTCGCAGAGAGATTTGAAAGGGAAGGAAAAAATAAGTTCCCATGGTTAAAATTGCAGAGCAAATGTCCATGTGTTTGCTGAAATCCTGACTGAGCCATGAAACAACTTGTGCAGCCTAATTCTCACTTTCATTGTTGGGTTGACCTCTTCGGCAGCTGGAGAACTCTTCAAAAGTGGGACAAATTGTTTACTGATGCAGTTTATAGGTAAGTACAGCTGAAGGAGAGAGATTTTGGCCATTGAGATTCATGTTTATTTGAAAGTTCCGAGTCTTAAAGGATAAGAACAATTCAAAAAAAGAGCACGTTTATCCTTTTTGCCCCCGTTCCCTCGACCTAATCCACCCTCCCCCTCCACAGATGGGTACTTACCTTAATCTGATGGTTTCAGTTCTACTGTGTGTTAAAATCAGGCAAGTCTTCAATGCCCTGGCTGTGCCAGTGTTAGGGATCCGGGTATGACCAGAAATGTGTGGACTGACACAGGGAAGTAGCAGGCTTCAAGAACACAGGCGTAGTCAGGCTGGAGAGGTGGAATGGTCAGGCAGGCCGTAAGGTACTGTCAGGTGCCGCCTGGCCGTGTCTCTAGCAGCCCACAGCACGGATTTCCTCAGGGTGCAGGGTCTAAGTCCCAGCCTGCTATTCACCAGGGCCCCTGATGGTGGGGATGGACTTGGTGCAGACTGGAACCAGGTCACGACCCCTGAGTGCGTCCGGCTGTGGTAGAGAGTACTGGCAGGGGAGTGCAGGAACAGAGTCTGATGGGAAGAGGCAGGCAGACGTACTAGAGGTGATCCGTGCGGGATGGATGGATCGTCGGGTGATGTAAGCGTCAGGCGTAGTCAGGCAGGCCAGGTCAGCAACGTGCGGGCAGCGAGGTACCGGAGGAGCAGGCAGAGAATAGTCAGGGTCACAAGCCGGGTTGAGTAACTCACGGGTAGCGCGGTACAGGGGGATCAGGCAGAAGGATGGTCAGGCAAGCCAGGGATCAAACAGGAGAAGTCAGCAGAGGTCAGGATCAAAGCAGGGTCGGCAACGAGGCAGGAACACAGGATGCAGGTACTCATGGGAAAAATTTACACCAAGGCACAGATCACAGGCCTGGCCATTCCTTAAATACACCTCCTGCAATCAGCCCCAGGTGTTGGCTGACTGCAGAAGTGAGCTTCTGGCTGCTGAGAGCACCCTCTGGTCAGCCCTGGTACTGCAGCCCACACGGCAGGTGAGTCCCACCACCAGTGCTGAATCCATTCCTGACAGCCAGCATGATAGTGAGCCCTAACCTTCTATGGAGCTATGTCCCGAGTAGAGATAACCTTGGGCGCTGCTCTGAGGAAAGTGGAAAGTTCCCCGAAATGCGTCAGGGGCTCCATCATCATCAGTTGGAGCTGGATAGCGGACATCTGTATATCGTGCCTTGTGTGTGTTTTACATGCTTTCAGCCTCTTGGGCTTGTGAGTATTATTTGGTTTGCTTCACCTAATAAAGTTCTAAAGATAATGCACTAGGCTTTTGTGCCCTTTCTGTTCGTGTTTCCTAACACCGAATTTCCCCAATTTGAGAAGAGCTGCACCATCTACCCTTCCAGTTAGGGTTGCATAACTTTGCAGCATAGGATGGGGGCCTCCACCACTGTTGAGCGCTGAAGTGTCGAGTTCTTTGTATATCTCATGACTTTGGGCGTATTTAGATGCTCTTCTAAGCCCACATGGCCAAGCCCACTAGGAAGATGTCACCTGTGATGGGTCAATCATTAGTGACAGGGGCGGACTGACCATTTGGAAACTCGGGCACTGCCCAAGGGCCGGGGGTCAGTAGGGGGCCCCATGGGATGCCCCAGGTACCTTTTTCATAGGCTTTTTTGAGTTTGGGCAAGGACACAGGGGCCCCATGATCCCATATTTCCCGGGGGCCCCATGAGTTGTCAGTCTGCCCCTGTGACCAAGGCATTCTTCAAACTGCTGCATGTATAAGGGCCTTTTCACACACACATGGGTGCTGTGCATTCGGATTAGCAAGGGATCCGCTCACAGATTTCCTGCTGGTCGGAGCAGAGCAGGGCGGATGACTGGTTCATGTCCACTCAGGCTCAGCAGAGTGAACATGGACAGTCCCTGCTGTGCTCTATGGGCGGCATGGAGTAAACAGACTCTGCTGGCTGCTTCCAATCAAGTCCACTGAAGTGGAAGAGGTAGGCGGGTGTATAAGGGGACTGATCCATAGGAATGCATGGACCATCCTATCAGGTCCACTTGAAAAGCTGATCGCCCATCTGAAAGGGCTCTAAATGCCCCTTTATATGTGTGGCTGCAGGATGTGTCCAGACTAGAGTGATTCTGGTTGGTCAATGCCTGCACAATGAATTGTTCTGATCTGTCCTGGGAGTGCTGCACAGATAAGGAGAAGAATGCAGAGTCACTGGACCACTGAACTGGCTGTGTGGGCACTGACAGCCCAGAAACCCTGTAGGCAGGACTTTTTTCAGCGGAAACGTGGGAGAATGCATTCCTGATACCTCTATGCTGGTGGGGAATCTATTGTTACTCGAGGGTCAGCTGTTGCTGGGAGGGATCTATTGTTGCTGGAGAGTGAATTGTTGCTTAGAGGGATCCATTGCTGCTGGCTCCTGGGGGATCTGTTGATGCTGGCTGTTGAGGGATCTATGGTTGTTGGGGTAACTCTATTGTTGCCAAGGGAGTATTTTATTGCAGGGTTCCTATTGCTGATTAGGGAGATCTATTATTTCTGGGAGGATCTACTGTTGGGGGTCTGTTGTTGCTGGGGAATCTAGTGTTGGGGGAGGGGTCTATTATTGCTGAGGGATCTATTGTTGCTGGCTGCAGGGGATCTCTTTTACTCCTTTTCTTGTTATCATTAACAAATACCATACAAATTACTTAGCACCACAAAATGATAGTTGGTTCTGTATTTTCTTAAAGGAGCTGTACTCAGAGGTGGGTAGGAGGTGGAACCAAGGGATGGTGCTTGGAAGTGGGTAGGGATAGAACCAACTGACGGTGCTCAGAAGTGGATAGGGATAGAATCAAGGGACAGTGCTCAGAGATGGGTAGGGGTGGAATAAAGGGATAGTGCTCGGAGGTGGGTAGGGGGTGGAACCAAGGGACAGCGCTCGGAGGGGCATAGGGGGTGGAACCAAGGGATGGTGCTCAGAGGTAAGTAGGGGTGGAACCAAGGGATGGTGCGCAGAGATGGGTAGGGGGTGGAGCCAAGGGATGGTGCCCGGAGGTGGGTAGGGGGTGGAACCCAGGGACGGTGCTCAGAGATGGGTAGGGGTGGAGCCAAGGGACTGTGCTTGGAAGTGGATAGAGGGTGGAAGCAAGGGACATTTCTCGGAGGTGGGTAGGGAGTGGAACCAAGGGATGATGCTTGGAAGTCGGTAGGGATAGAACCAAGGGGCAGTGCATGGAGATGGGCAGGGGTGGAACCAAGGGACTGTGTTTAGAGGTGGATAGGGGGTGGAACCCAGGGACAGTGCTTGAAGGTAGGTAGGGGGTGGAACCAAGGGACAGTGCTCGTAGGTGGGTAGGGGGTGGAATCAAGGGATGGCGCTCAGAAGTTGGTAGGGATAGAACCAAGGCGCTGTGCTGGGAGATGGGTAGAGGTAGAACCAAGAGACTGTGTTCGGAGTTGGGTAGGGGGTGGAACCAAGAGACAGTGCTTGGAGATAGGTAGAGGGTGGAACCAAGGGACAGTGCTAGGAGGTGGGTAGGGGGGTGGGACCAAGGGACAGTGCACTGGGTATGGGGCAGAGACAAGGGGTGACTCAGGAGGGGGAAGTAACCACACCTATTCTCTGAGTAAAAAAGCCCTGCCTGGAAGTAAGTACAGTAGGGACCGGAGAGAAGGGGGGGAGGGTGTATGGTGTTAGTTCACTTTAACCATGTATGGCCAGCTTTAGTCCATTGCACAATGGGTACAGTTATAAGAATTATTACCACCCCCCCCTCCCATAAATAGGCATATAGGCATTAGTCTGTTTGTCATAAAATGTCTCCTACTGGTATATACATCTCTGAATAACTTGGTGACTGACACAATCTGTCCATATTTCAGTATGACAAATCTAGTCAAGGAATTCCCATTGCTCAAACAAGATCTCCCGAGGAAATAGTAACAATTGTGATTTTTTTATTTTTTTTTACAGCAAAAACTGCCTGGAAACCCAGATCGTCCTTCCCATTCCTCTGTATCCGAAAAGCTGAGATTGACTGGCAGCTCGGCATAAACACCATCTGTGGGATGCAGGCTGTTCAGACTTCAATCTGTGATCCTGAAATATTTTAAGAACTTTGCGATCTCACATTTCGTACTCTTCCCAGGAGTCTGCACTGTGCAGGGAAACAACTTCGGTGGCCTATTACTTCCTTTCCAGCAGATATAAAAAAGTGTAGCAAGCAACAGATAAATACACATCATCCAACAGGAACAAAATAGAAAAAGAAACCCTTAGTACATCCGATCTGACATTTTCGGTATTGACGTCCAGCTCAAAATTCTCAAAATTCTGTGACACGTAGTCTCTAGGCCCTGTGGGTCGGCACTGCTGTGTCACCCTTTGAGCCCCAGTGACAATTACTCCCCTCTCTCTGGTACCACATGCTGCTGTTCCTAGAGGCAAGGGCTCACCTCTCTGTAGTATGGCACATCACTAGCCCCGTAGGCAAGGAATCTCCTCTCTGTGGTATGGCACACCACTGGTTCCAAAGGCAAGGACACCCCTCTCTGTGGTATGGCACACCACTAGCCCCGTAGGCAAGGAATCTCTCTGTGGTAAGCACACCACTGGTCTGGCACACCACTGGTCCCAAAGGCAAGGGCTCGCCTCTCTGTAGTATGGCACATCACTAGCCCCGTAGGCAAGGAATCGCTCTGTGGTATGGCACACCACTGGTCCCAAAGGCAAGGACTCCCCTCTCTGTGGTATGGCACACCACTAGCCCCGTAGGCAAGGAATCTCCTCTCTGTGGTATGGCACACCACTGGTCTGGCACACCACTGGTCCCAAAGGCAAGGACTCCCCTCTCTGTGGCATGGCACACCACTGGCCCCAGAAGCAAGGACTCCTCTCTCTGTGGTATGGCACACTGCTGGCCCCAATGGCAAGGACTATCCTCCTTGTGGCATGGCACATTGCTAGCCCCAGTGGCAAGGACTATTCTTTCTATGGTATGGCACACCACTGGCCTTGGAGGCAAGAATTCCCCTCACTCTGGTATGGCACACCATTGGCCCCAGCAGCAAGGACTCCCCTCTCTGTAATATGGCACACCACTGGCCCCAGAGGCAAGGATTCCCCTCTTTGTGGTATGGCACACCACTGGCCCTGGAGTCAAGAACTATCTTCTCTGTGGTATGGCACAGCACTGTCCCCAAAGGCAAGGACTCCCCTCTCTGTGGTATGGCACAACACTGGCCCGAGAAGCAAGGACTCCTCTCTCTGTGGAATGGAACACTGCTGGCCCCAGTGGAAAAGACTATTATTTCGGTGGTATGGCACACCACTGGCGCTGGAGGCAAGGATTCCCCTCACTGTGGTATGGCACATCATTGGACCCAGAAGCAAGGACTCCCCTATCTGTGGTATGGCACACCACTTGCCTCGGAGGCAAGGATTCCTTGTCTTTGTGGTATGGCACACCACTGGTCCCAAAGGCAAGAACTATCTTCTCTGTGGTATGGCACACCACTGGCCCGAAGGCAAGGACTCCTCTCTCTGTGAAATGGCACACTGCTGGCCCCAGTGGCAAGGACTATTCTTTCTGTGGCCCTGGAGGCAAGGATTCCCCTCACTGTGGTATGGCACACCATTGGCCCCATAAGCAAGAACTCCCTTCTCTCTAGTATGGAACACCACTGGCCCCCGGAGGCAAGGATTCCCCTCTTTGTGGTATGGCACACCACTGGCCCTGGAGTCAAGGACCATCTTCTCTGTGGAATGGCACAGCACTGACCCCAAAGGGAAGGACTCCTCTCTTTGTAATATGGCACACCACTAGCCCAAAGGCAAGGACTCCTCTCTTTGTGGTATGGCACACCACTGGCCCGAGAAGCAAGGACTCCTCTCTCTGTGGTATGGCACATTGCTGGCCCCAGTGGCAAGGACTATTCTTTCTGTGGTATGGCACACTGCTGGCCCTGGAGCCAAGGATTCCCCTCACTGTGGTATGGCACACCATTGGCCCCAGAAGCAAGGACTCCTCTCTCTGTGGTATGGCACACCAATGGCCTTGGAGGCAAGGATTCCCCTCTTTGTGGTATGGCACACCACTGGCCCCAAAGGGAAAGACTCCTCTCTCTGTGGTATGGCACACCATTGGCCCCGAAGGCAAGGATTCCCCTCTTTGTGGTATGGCACACCACTGGCCTGAGAAGCAAGGATTCTCCTCTCTGTGGTATGGAACACTGCTGGTCCCAGAGTCAAAGCCTATCTTCTCTGTGGTATGGCACACCACTGGTCCCAGAGGCAAGGATTCCCCTTTCTGTGGTATGGCACACCACTGGCTCCATAGGCAATGACTCCCCTCTCTGTGATATGGCACAACAATGGCCCTGAGGCAAGGACTCACCTCTCTGTGGCATGGCACATCACTGGTTCCAGTGGCAAGGACTATTCTCTCTTTGGAATGGCACACCACTGGCCACAGAGGCAAGAACTCCCCTCTCTGTGGTATGGCACACTTCTGTCCCAAGAGTCAAGCACTCCCTTCTCTATGGTATGGCACACCATAGGACTCCCCTCTCTGGGGTATGGCACACCACTGACTCTGATGGTGAGGACTCCCTTCTCTGTGGTATGGCGCATGTCTGGATCCAGAGGTAAGGACAAGCCATGTACTAACCACCCTCATGATGGCACAAAGAAAATTTAAAATTGTTCCAAATATTGCAATTTTCCTTTCCTGGTCCCAATCCACTACTACATACTATGAGAACATGTATGCTGCCATGTTTGCACCAGCAAACTGCATTATTGCACCAGGGAGATGTCCTTCATTTCTCGTTTTTATGTCCTTAGAGAAAACAAAATAAAGCATCTATCTTCTACATCTTCTACATCTGATACTGATGAACTTTAATGTATAAACAATGGATCTACAAAAAACAATAATTACATGAGAAACTGAGCAAATATTTTTGGCACGCACCTATGTTAGTGCGCATATCATTCAGGCAGCCCATTCTTGCTGCTCAAAGTTTATTCACCCAGATGAGGTTCCTTATTTAAATTCTTTACAGCGTCATTTTATTTCCTTCCTTATCGCTTGCAAAGTTACTTTTTACACCACCAAGGGAGCCATCGCTATGCATATTAATATCCACTCCAACAACAATAACTACATAATTGGCTTTGCATTGTTTGTTGAAGTTCTACACTGATATGTTCCTCTTTGTCGTAAAATGTTTTTTTATTTGCAATATATACTATTTCACTTATACTTTTAAAGCAGAACTTAATTGTATCTGATCACCACAATTTAATTAATTATTAAAATTCAAAGCATCCCCTACCCTCAATCTATCCACATGGAAGAAAAATGTATTTGAAATATATTTTTTAAATACTCTTCCCAAATATATTACCATGTATTTGAAATGCTACAACAATTTTGGCCGTATTCAATATATTTCAATAAATAAATAAATATGTATATGCAAATCTACATTTTTGGAATGCCTTTACAAATATATGTAAACAAATATGTTAACTACTTGCCGACCGCAGATAGCCGAATGATGGCTGCACTGCGGCTGGCCAGTTCTGGGTGGACATCATATGACGTCCTCCCAGAACGCGCTCTCCTGCGCGCCCCCGGGGGAGCGCACCTGGCGATCTCCGTGATCGCTGTGTCCTACGGACACAGCTGATCACGTGATGTGGTAAAAGGCCAATCACAGCGGCCTTTTACCACGTGGTCAGCCGTGTCCAATGACACGCTGATCACCGGGAAATGCAAATGCCGGTTCTCGGCTGCACTTTCCTCACGCTGTCAGATTGTGAGGAAAGTACTGCCGAAAACCGGCAGTTGTCAGAGCGGGGATCGACACCGATCATCAGGGTCACTGATCATCAGTGCCCTGATGATCGGTGCCCAGTAGTGCCACACACAAGTTCCGCCCACCTGTGCCCAGCAGTGCGCCCACTAGCTCCGCCCACCTGTGCCCAGCACTGCGCCCACCTGTGCCACCCAGAAGTGTCACCACCTGTGCCCAGAAGTGCCACCCACCTGTGCCCACCAGTGCCACCCACCTGTGCCCACCAGTGCCACCCACCAGTGCCCATCAGTGCAGCCCAGCAGTGCTGCCAGTCAGTGCCACCAGTCAGTGCCCAGCGGTTGTGCCAGTCAGTGCCCAGCAGTGCCGCCAGTCAGTGCCCAGCAGTGCCGCCAGTCAGTGCCACCTATCAGTGCTGTCTATCAGTACCCATTATCAGTGTCGCCTATCAGTGCCGCCTATCAGTGCCACCTATCAGTGCCCATCAGTGCCACCTATCAGTGCCCATTAGTGCTGCCTCATCAACGCACATCAGTGAAGGAGAAAAATTACCTGTTTGAAAAATTTTATAATAGAAACAAAGAAACTTTTTTTTTTTTTTCAAATGTTTTTGCAATTGTTTTGCTTATAGCACAAAAAGTAAAGTGCCCGGCAGCGATTAAATACCACCAAAATAAAGCTCTATTTGTGACAAAAAAATGATAAAAATTTCATATGGGTACAATGTTGCATGACCGCGCAATTGTCAATCAAAGTGCAACAGTGCTGAAAGCTGGAAATTGGCCTGGTAAATAAGGGGGTATAAGTGCCCGGTAGGCGAGGGGTTAAACTGACTTTTTTATAGGTTAAAAAAAAAATCTGAAGAATCTATAAAAACGTAATAGCACTCTTTTCTGCGACTTGGCAGGTCCCATCCTCTGGAGAGGTGTCCTTGGTTTCAGAAGAGACAATCGCAACATGAGACCAACAATACAATAGACTGGAGCCGCCATGGTGGAAATAATCTGAAGCTGTTGAGATCCTTGGTTGGTTGAGACTCAGAGGCGTAGCTAGGGGGGGGGGGGGCAGGGGGGTACATATGTACCCGGGCACCAAGGTACAGGGGCGCCAAAATGAGGCTTACAACCAGGGGCGTAATTGCAGCGAGGCAAACAAGGCATTCATGGTACTTTTTAGGGGGTCGGCGCGGTGTCGCCGCCCCCCCCCCCTTCCAACGAAAGGGACACTTTGTACAGGGGCGGGCAGCGGGCTGCTGTGTCTTACCTGGTTCCATGTCCCAGTCCCATGATGGTCCAGTCCAGGAGGTGCTGCTGGAGGAGGGGTAGAGAGATCCGCAGGTCCAGTGTCTTCTTTTCCCTGGACGCGGGATGACATGCCGCCCCTGTTATCTGGCCACACCCTCAGGATCACTGGACAGCCTATGGCAGCTTGTACCTCCCTCTGCAAGCTCTGCCTCCTCACCAGTGATTGGGCGCCAGAACTGTAGCTCAGGAAAGGCACACAGGCGGCCAATCACCTGTGAGGAGGCGGAGCTTGGAGAGGAGGGGCCGAGCAGCAGCGCGAAGATCGAGTGAGGGAGAGGCCGGAGCAAGTGAAGAAGACAGCTGACCGATAAGTGTGCCGTACAGATGGTGCTGCTGCAACCAGGTATGCTGGCTGTGGATGGGAGAGGGAGGGAGCCAAGGCTGGAGCCGGGGTCAGTAAGGTAAGTGTCATTGGTGTCAGTGGGAGGAATAGTGCCCCATCATTGGTATCAGTGGGAGGAATAGTGCCCCATCATTGGTATCAGTGGGAGGAATAGTGCCCCATCATTGGTGTCAGTGGGAGGAATAGTGCCCCATCATTGGTATCAGTGGGAGGAATAGCGCCCCATCATTGGTGTCAGTGGGAGGAATAGTGCCCCATCATTGGTGTCAGTGGTAGGAATAGTGCCCCATCATTGGTATCAGTGGGAGGAATAGTGCCCCATCATTGGTGTCAGTGGGAGGAATAGTGCCCCATCATCGGTGTCAGTGGGAGGAATAGTGCCCCATCATCGGTGTCAGTGGTAGGAATAGTGCCCCATCATTGGTGTCAGTGGGAGGAATAGTGCCCCATCATCGGTGTCAGTGGGAGGAATAGTGCCCCATCATCGGTGTCAGTGGTAGGAATAGTGCCCCATCATTGGTGTCAGTGGGAGGAATGGTGCCCCATCATCGGTGTCAGTGGAAGGAATAGTGCCCCATCATCGGTGTCAGTGGGAGGAATAGTGCCCCATCATTGGTGTCAGAGGAAGGAATAGTGCTCCATCATTGGTTCAGTGGGAGGAATAGTGCCCCATCATTGGTGTCAGTGGGAGGAATAGAGCCCCATCATTGGTATCAGTGGAAGGAATAGTGCCCCATCATTGGTGTCAGTGGGAGGAATAGTGCCCCATCATTGGTATCAGTGGGAGTAATAGTGACCCATCATTGGTTCAGTGGGAGGAATAGTGCCCCATCATTGGTATCAGTGGGAGGAGTAGTGCCCCATCATCGGTGTCAGTGGGAGGAATAGTGCCCCATCATCGGTGTCAGTGGGAGGAATAGTGCCCCATCATTGGTATCAGTGGAAGGAATAGTGCCCCATCATTGGTGTCAGTGGGAGGAATAGTGCCCCATCATTGGTATCAGTGGGAGGAATAGTGCCCCATCATTGGTATCAGTGGAAGGAATAGTGCCCCATCATTGGTGTCAGTGGGAGGAATAGTGCCCCATCATTGGTGTCAGTGGGAGGAATAGTGCCCCATCATTGGTATCAGTGGGAGGAATAGTGCCCCATCATTGGTATCAGTGGGAGTAATAGTGACCCATCATTGGTTCAGTGGGAGGAATAGTGACCCATCATTGGTTCAGTGGGAGGAATAGTGCCCCATCATTGGTATCAGTGGGAGGAGTAGTGCCCCATCATCGGTGTCAGTGGGAGGAATAGTGCCCCATCATCGGTGTCAGTGGGAGGAATAGTGCCCCATCATCGGTGTCAGTGGAAGGAATAGTGCCCCATCATCGGTGTCAGTGGTAGGAATAGTGCCCCATCATTGGTGTCAGTGGAAGGAATAGTGCCCCATCATTGGTGTCAGTGGGAGGAATAGTGCCCCATCATTGGTATCAGTGGAAGGAATAGTGCTCCATCATTGGTTCAGTGGGAGGAATAGTGCCCCATCATTGGTGTCAGTGGGAGGAATAGAGCCCCATCATTGGTATCAGTGGAAGGAATAGTGCCCCATCATTGGTGTCAGTGGGAGGAATAGTGCCCCATCATTGGTATCAGTGGGAGTAATAGTGACCCATCATTGGTTCAGTGGGAGGAATAGTGCCCCATCATTGGTATCAGTGGGAGGAGTAGTGCCCCATCATCGGTGTCAGTGGGAGGAATAGTGCCCCATCATCGGTGTCAGTGGGAGGAATAGTGCCCCATCATTGGTATCAGTGGAAGGAATAGTGCCCCATCATTGGTGTCAGTGGGAGGAATAGTGCCCCATCATTGGTATCAGTGGGAGGAATAGTGTCCCATCATTGGTATCAGTGGGAGGAATAGTGCCCCATCATTGGTATCAGTGGGAGGAATAGTGCCCCATCATTGGTATCAGTGGGGGGAATAGTGCCCCATCATTGGTTCAGTGGGAGGAATAGTGCCCCATCATTGGTTCAGTGGGAGGAATAGTGCCCCATCATTGGTATCAGTGGAAGGAATAGTGCCCCATCATTGGTATCAGTGGAAGGAATAGTGCCCCATCATCGGTGTCAGTGGAAGGAATAGTGCCCCATCATTGGTGTCAGTGGAAGGAATAGTGCCCCATCATTGGTGTCAGTGGGAGGAATAGTGCCCCATCATTGGTATCAGTGGGAGTAATAGTGACCCATCATTGGTTCAGTGGGAGGAATAGTGCCCCATCATTGGTATCAGTGGGAGGAGTAGTGCCCCATCATCGGTGTCAGTGGGAGGAATAGTGCCCCATCATCGGTGTCAGTGGGAGGAATAGTGCCCCATCATCGGTGTCAGTGGAAGGAATAGTGCCCCATCATCGGTGTCAGTGGTAGGAATAGTGCCCCATCATTGGTGTCAGTGGGAGGAATAGTGCCCCATCATTGGTGTCAGTGGGAGGAATAGTGCCCCATCATTGGTGTCAGTGGAAGGAATAGTGCCCCATCATTGGTGTCAGTGGGAGGAATAGTGCCCCATCATTGGTATCAGTGGGAGGAATAGTGCCCCATCATTGGTGTCAGTGGGAGGAATAGTGCCCCATCATTGGTGTCAGTGGGAGGAATAGTGCCCCATCATTGGTGTCAGTGGGAGGAATAGTGCCCCATCATTGGTGTCAGTGGGAGGAATAGTGCCCCATCATTGGTGTCAGTGGGAGGAATAGTGCTCCATCATTGGTGTCAGTGGGAGGAATAGTGCTCCATCATTGGTGTCAGTGGGAGGAATAGTGCCCCATCATTGGTGTCAGTGGGAGGAATAGTGCTCCATCATTGGTGTCAGTGGGAGGAATAGTGCCCCATCATTGGTGTCACTGATGTGATTAAACAGGGAGGGGGGCTGGGACGCCAATTTTATAGTTTGTCCCCGGGTGCAAAATATCCTAGCTACGCCTCTGTTGAGACTTGAGGTCCCAAAGCGATGGAAAGGAACACAACACTGCTGACGTAATTATTGGAGAGAGCCAAAAAAAAAAAACCAGAAAGCAAATTGGGCCTCAGCATTGTCCTCATCTCCTTGTTCTTTAAAAACTTACATCTGGTTAACAAGGTGGGGAGGTAAGCAGTGCCAAGAAACCTTCCCCGAGGACCTAACCCGAGCCAAACCTCTTCAGGGCAACGTACCAGCCTCATTATCATTGGATCCACATCAAGAATGTTGACGTTGTTTTGTCAGCACGCAGGGAGGGAGCCATAGAAGGGATGGAGTGATAGTTGTGTCCCCAGGAGACCGAGTTTGGCGATGAAGGCAATAGGTTGCATGAGATTACAACCAGGGGCGGACTGACCATTTGGAAACTCGGGCACTGCCCGAGGGCCCGGGGTCAGTAGGGGGCCCCATGAGATGCCCCCTTTTTCATAGGCTTTTTTGAGTTTGGGCAAGGACACAGGGGCCCCATGATCCCCTATTGCCCGGGGGCCCCATTAGTTGTCAGTCAGCCCCTGATTACAACTGATGAAAAATCCTTTAAAGACCAGAGAATTAAATATCTGTTTTTTTATATACGTGTTTAACCCCTTGAGAGCAGCCTTGCTCAGCCTTTTGAACCAGGAGGGACCCTTGAAAAAAAAACTGTAGGTATCAGGGAACGCTATTGATGACATCATCAATATGTTGTATTTATTAAAAGGTAGAAATTCAGCGAGCGCTACGAACCGAAACAATAAAAGCAGCCAATGCACTAAAAGGAAACCATAAATCCTTCTAAATGATATAACAATAAAAGTGCAGAGCTAAATATATGAATGAATATCATCACCTAAAAAAGATAAAACTATTATTTTCTAGGTGCACCTGATGAAAAGTCCAAAATATATAATATAAGTTCAATTATAGGTGGAAAGATGTAATCAAACAAAGTGACTCTAGGTAATGACTCTAGTAATCCTAACATCCATGTGATTCGGCGATGTGCAAAGAATAATAAAATTGCGCACTCACCAGATGCGCAATAATCTAATCAAGTGTACCAGAGGTTCCCTCTTATCCTGGGAAGGATGCCGCATGGAATGTGTAGACTCTTCCCTAGGGGTTGGGTAATGGGATGGTGTCTTAGGAGTCTCCTTTGGTAAGTAAGTTGCGGTTGATGAGATTATTGCACATATAAATTGTGCATCTGGTGAGTGCGCATTTTATTATTCCTTGCACATCACAAATTATTGTTATATGTTGTATTTATTATTATATACAAATACTTTTTTTTTAAAGTGTAAAGAATGAGGCATGTCTGTACTGTGTAAAAGTTTTAGGCAGATGTGAAGAAGATGCTGTGAAGTAAGGCCGGCCATACATGGGTCGAAAATCGGACCTAAGGATAATTGGCCGATTTTCGCTCTGTTAGTGGGTCGATTTTCGTGGTTCCTCCCCTTTTCGGTGATCGGGCATGTTGGAAAATATGTGAAAAACGACCAATTTTCGACTCAATGATGGTCAAATCATACGATCGTTTTTCAGAAAAGAATAGGCGCATGAGCCACGACCTGGAAGGAACAAAAGGGGTGATCTTTATGACTCGGTCGACCGATTTTTTAAATCAATGATGGCACCATCGGATTACCGAACGAACGTTTCTGATTTTTGGACAAAAAATCGTTTGGAATTCGAACCATGTATGGCCTCCATTAGGCACTCAGTGAGTTTAATTACCACCTTTTGCCGGTCATACATGGGTCGAAATTCGACCGATTTTTGGTCTTTAAATCGGACCTAAGAATAATCGGCTGATTTTGCCTCTGTTAGTGGGTCGATTTTCGTGGTTCCTCCCCTTTTTGGTGATCGGGCATGTTGGAAAATTCATGAAAAACGACCGATTTTCGACTCAGTGATGGTCAAATCGTACGATCGTTTTTATGAAAAGAATAGGCGCATGAGCCGCGGCCTGGAAGGAACAAAAGTGTCGCATTTTATATGGGGTGAACTTTATGACTCGGTCGACCGATTTTTGAAATCAATGATGGCACCATCGGATTACCGAGCGAACAACGTTTCCGATTTTCGGACGAAAAATCGTTTGTGATTCAAACCATGCATGGCCTCCATTAGGCACTTGGTGAGTTTAATTACCACCTTATGCCGGCTATACATGGGTCGAAATTCGATTGATTTTTCCTCCGAAAATTGGACCTAAGAATAATCGGCTTATTTTCGTTCTGTTAGTGGGTCAATGGCATCGGCTGATTTTCGTGGTTCCTCTCCTTTTCAGTGATTGGGCATGTTGGAAAATTCATTAAAAAACAACCGATTTTCGACTCAGTGATGGTCAAATTGTACGATCGTTTTTCCGAAAAGAATAGGCGCATGAGCCGTGACCTGGAAGGAACAGAACTTTTGCCTGTTATATGGACCAGGGGCAGACTGACAACTCATGGGGCCCCCGGCAATAGGGGATCATGGGGCCCCTGTGTCCTTGCCCAAACTCAAAAAAGCCTATAAAAAAGGTTACCAGGGGAATCTCATGGGGCCCCCTACTGACCCCGGGCCCTCGGGCAGTGCCTGAGTTTCCAAATGGTCAGTCCGCCCCTGATATGGGGTGAACGGTCGGCCAATTTTCGAAACTAATGATGGCACCATGGGATTACCGAGCGAACGACGTTTCCGATTTTCGGACGAAAAATCGTTCGAAATTCAAACCATGTACGTCCTGCATAAGACTGCTTTCAGAAATATCTATTTTAATCATTTATTTTTGTCGATTTACAAAATGCAAAGTGAACGAACAGAAGAAAAATCTAAATCAAATAAATATTTGGTGTGACTACCCTTTGGCTTCAGACCAGCATCAATTCTTACACAAAGTCATCAATTTTGTAGGATGAGAGTCAGGTGTGTGAATAACCAATTATACCACGCAGGTGCTAATGATCATCACTTTCATATGTAGGTTGAAACACAGTTTTTTTTTACTAAAGCTGGAGAGTGCAGAAATCAGGCTCAATTCTGCATAGAAACCAATCGGCTTCCAGGTTTTATTGCCAAAGCTCAACTGAACAAGTTGAGGTTAGAAGCTGATTGGTTTCCATGCAGAAGTGAGCCTGATTTTGCTTTAGTAAATAACCGCCACAGTTATTAACTGAAACAGAAACAGCTGTGTAGGAGGCTTAAAACTGGGCGAGGAACAGCCAAACTCTGCTACTCAGCTGATGTTGTGGAAGACAGTTTCATGTCACAATGGAAGTATTGATGCCAAAACCAAACCTCTGACGTGGAAACAAGGCTAAGGGACTCAACTAATCAGGAAAACATAGGAACTGGGATACAGAAAAATGGCAGCAGGTGCTCTGGACTGTTGATGAGTAACAAGGTGAAATATTTGGCTGTAGCAGGAGGCAGTTTGTTGGCGAAGGGCTGGAGAGTGGAACAATAATGAGTGTCTGCAGGCAAATGTGAAGCATGGTGGAGGTTCCTTGCAAGTTTGGGGCAGCAAATGGAGTTGGAGATTTGGTCAGGATGAATGGTGTCCTCAATGCTGAGAAATATAGACAGATACTTATCCATCATGCCATACCATCAGTGAAGTGTGTGATTGGCCTCAAATTTATTCTGCAGCAGAACAACTACCCCAAACATACAGCCAATGGTCTGGACTTCTACAAACATTGGTGAAAGAATGGGTTGCTCTCTGGGGGCCAGTGACTCCAAGCGTGGTCCCGTGATAGGTGGCCACCTGGGCAATAAGTCCATCCGTGACATTTCCTGGCTACTAAATATTCCACGCTCAACTGTTAGTGGGATTATAACAAAGTGGAAGCAACTGGGAACAACAGCCACTCAGCCACCAAGTGGTAGGCCACGTCACATGACAGGGCGGGGTCAGCGCATGCTGAAGCGCACAGTGCGCAGAAGTCACCAACTGTCTGCAGAGTCAATAGCTAAAGATCTCCAAACTTGGTGTGGCCTTCAGATGAGCCCAACAACAGTGCGTAGAGAGCTTCATGGAATGGGTTTCCATGGCCGAGCAGCTGCATCCAAGCCTTACATCACCAAGTGCAATGCAATGCGTAGGATGCCATGGTGTAAAGCATGCCGCCACTGGACTCTATAGCAGGGGAGACGTGTTCTCTGGAGTGACCAATCACAGTTCTCTGTCTGTCAATCCGATTGATGTGTCTGGGTTTGGCAGTTGCCAGGAGAACGGTACTTGCCTGACTGCATTGTGCCAAGTGTAAAGTTTGGTGAAGGGGGGATTATGGTCTGAGGTTGTTTTTCAGGGGTTGGGCTTGGCCCCCTAGTTCCAGTAAAGGGAATTATTAAGGTGTCAGCATACCAAGACATTTTGGACAATTTCATGCTCCCAACTTTGTGGGAAGAGTTTCGGGATGGCCCCTTCCTGTTCCAACATGACTGCACACCAGTGCACAAAGCAAGGTCCATAAAGACATGGAGGAGCCAGTTTGGGGTGGAGGAACGTGACTGTCCTGCACAGAGTCCTGACCTCAACCCCATAGGACACCTTTGGGATGAATTAGAGTGAAGAATGCGAGCCAGGCCTCCTCCCCCGACATCAGTGCCTGACCTGACAAATGTGCTTCTGGAAGAATGGTCCAACCTTCCCATAGACACCCCCCTAAACCTTGTGAACGGCCTTCCCAGAAGAGTTGAAGCTGTTATAGCTGCAAAGGGCGGGGCCAACTCAATATTGAACCCTACGGACTAAGACTGGGGGGACCATTAAAGTTCATGTGCGTGGAAAGGGCGGGGCCAACTCAGTATTGAACCCTACGGACTAAGACTGGGGGACCATTAACCTCCTTAGCGGTATTCCTGAGTGTAGCTCGGGGTAAAATTTGAGTACCAAGAGCGGTAACCCCCCCGAGCTACACTCGGGCTTACCATGCAGCGTTGCTCAGGGGGTCCCTGCAGCACTTACCTTGTCCTTCACTCCCGCGATGTGTCCCCTGCAGTGTCCCCGGCCGTCTCCTCCGGCCGATGCCGGCATCCGGCTTCCATGTTCCGGTCCCTGTGACGTCGGGACGTACGGCGGCAAATTTGAAATTTTTAAAAATGACTATTACATAGTAATACATTGCTGTTTCAATGCATTTCACATACATTTTGTCCCGAGTGCTTTGTCCGGCGCCCTGCCTGCATTTTGACTGTTCTTTCTGCCTGAAAACTTAGAAAAGTCCATGGCGTCCAAAAAGCGTCCCTTTAGGTCAGACGCGGTTTTAGACCGGCTAGAGAACAGCGATAGGAAATCAGAACCACTTGCAGAATTGAGTGATAATGATTGGTGGGGGAAATTCCTCATCAGACACTGAAAACGATTCTGCGACTTTGCTCAGCGATGTGCGAACTTGGCGCTCTATTTCACATTTCAGTGTTTTTGGTTTGATTATAATATTGAATTAAATGTATTATTATTATATTATTATTTTTTATTTAATATTTATTAAATTATAATTTATGATTTTGTGTTTCAAATTTTATCCTCCCCGGGATGTTTACTAGACTCTTGTTCAGACAGATTTCAGTTATTTCTAAAAATTACAGCCTACAATAAAAAACTACATATTTCCATGCAAAAAAATGGTACCGCTTTCAGCAAAAAAATCGGAAATAATCAGACCGCCGAGGAGGTTAACCACTTGCCGCCCTGCCACTGTAGAATTACGGTGGCAGGGCGGCACTGGCAGGCAAAACCACATTTTAAAACGCGTGTTTTGTAAACAGGGGGCGCGCGTGAGGTGCGCTGCCGCCCTATCTGTCCCGCCGATCACCGCCGCGGATGTCAGTCCCCGGGTCACAGCCGGTCTTTACCGGCTGTTTCCCGGCGATCGGCGGCAAACAGTGACAGACAGCACAGCTGCAGTAGCTGTGCTGTCTGTCACTTCCCTGACAGCTCGAGGACGAGCTGATCGAGAAAGAAGAGTTTCTCTTTCTCGATCAGCCTTGTCCCGTGCAGCACACACCCCCCCCCCTAGTAAAACACTCCCCCTCACTCCTATAACCCTTCCCTGCAAAATAAAGTTAACCCCTTCCTCCCCAGTGCCATTAGTACAGTGTCAGTGTTTTTTTTTTGCACTGATCACTGTATTAGAGTTTTTTTAGGGATGTCAGTGACCCCAAGTCAGTACCCCCCAATGTCAGAATGTCCGCCGCAGTCCCGCCATAAGTCGCTGGTCGCTGCCATAAGTCACTGATCGCCGCCATTATTAGTATAAAAAAAACCTAAAAATCCCAGTATCTTTCCCGCCATTTGTAAACGCTATAACTTTCACGTAAACCAATTAATTTACACGTATTGGGGTTTTTTTTAGCAAAGACATGTCGCAGAATACATTTTGGCAGAAATTTATGACTAAATTTGATTTTTGCATTTTTTTTTACTAGACATGTTTTATAGCAAAAAGTCCAAAATATTGTTTTTTTTTCCTCAAAATTGTCAGCCTTTTTTTTTATAGCGCAAAAAATAAAAACTGCACAGGCAATCAAATACCACCGAAAGAAAGCTCAATTGGTGGGGAAAAAAGGATGTAAATTTCATTTATGTATTGTATTGCATGACCGCGCAATTGTCCGTTAAACTAGCGCAGTGCTGTATAGCAGAAAAATGGTGTAAATTGCAGTATCTATACCATAGTTTGTAGACGCTATAACTTCCACACAAAGCAATCAATATACACTGATTGGGATTTTTTTTTACCAAAAACATGGAGCAGAATACATTTTGGCCTAAATTTATAACCAACTTTGAGTTTACTGTATATTTTTTATAGCTGAAAGTAAAAAATATTGTTTTTCTTCAAAATTTTTGGCTTTTTTTTTGTTTACAGCGTGAAAAATAAAAAGCGCACAGGTGATCAAATACCACCGAAAGAAAGCTCTATTTGTGTGAAAAAAAGGACGTAAATTTTGTTTGGGTGCAGCATTGCATGACCGCGCAATTATCAGTTGAATTAGTGCAGCGCTGAGTAGCAAAAAGAGGCGTGCTCATTAAGGGGGGTAAATCCTCTGGAGGTCAAAGTGGTTAAAGGTCATGTGCGTGGAAAGGGCGGGGCCAACTCAATATTGAACCCTACGGACTAAGACTGGGGAGACCATTAAAGGTCATGTGCGTGGAAAGGGCGGGGCCAACTCAGTATTGAACATTACGGACTAAGACAGGGGGGACCATTAATGGTCATGTGTGTGGAAAGGGTGGGGCCAACTCAGTATTGGACCCTACGGACTAAGACTGGGGGGGACCATTAATGGTCATGTGTGTGGAAAGGGCGGGGCCAACTCAGTATTTAACCCTACGGACTAAGACTGGGGGGACCATTAAAGGTCATGTGCGTGGAAAGGGTGGGGCCAACTCAGTATTGAACCCTACGGACTAAGACTGGGGGACCATTAATGGTCATGTGTGTGGAAAGGCAGGAGACCCAATAATTTTGACAATATAGTGTATATACAGGACAGTGCTTCCATCAGTGACATCCTCAATTCAGCACCAAATTGCACAAAAATGAAACTTGTAACACGTATACGGTATATCTGCAGTACTGTATCTTCAGACTTAGGCTACATAAATGTGTCAGTAGCTACAAGCCAGTTTTTTGCCCACACGACAGATAATTGAGTTTGAGACCTTGACGTAGTTTGTCTCCCAACGTTACGGAGTACACCAGAGCCAACTGTACATAACCATGTGGGAGTTCTCTCCAGCTGTCACTCGCTATACTACACAAAGTGCTCATACACGCCAACATAATTGAAATTAACCCGATACGTTTGATGACATTTAGATATTTCCATGCATTTCCTCAGCGTTCTGCTGAAAGATAATTATTTTGGGCTTCCAGCTGCGACTGTTCACTTGTGTTTGTGGAGGGAAAGCAGATCACCTCTTCGCACCACCTGCCGAGGTTCTGACTTTCATCGGGAAGGTTTAAAAGGCAACGCGGCTGAATGGAGACACCAGGAGAGGAGCTGGAGCTTTGGGCAAGGATCAGAAGGCAAGAACCGAGACGACGTGAGCCCATGGTGCTGATATCATCACACCTGACGGGATCGGAACGAGAAAGACACAAATAATGGAACTCTAGAGGTGATGAGAAAATAATGGCAATCAACAGAATTCAAAACTGCAAGCTTTGGGGTTATCTCTGAATATTGAGGAAATTGAAAATGTACTGAGGATGGTCAGTCACCCAGAGGAAGTCATAAGCCCATTCAAGCACTCGGGCACTGCCCGAGGGCCCGGGGTCAGTAGGGGGCCCCATGAGATGCCCCTGGTACCTTTCATAGGCTTTTTTGGGTGTGGTTTGAGTGTGAGCAAGGACATAGGGGGCCCCATGATCTCTTATTGCCCGGGGGCCCCATAAGTTGTCAGTGCGCCCCTGGTCATAAGCCTTTTTAACCCCTCTCCTACAGGACACTTCTACCCCCTTCCTGCCCCCGGGCACTTCTACCCCCTTCCTGCCTACAGGGCACTTCTACCCCCTTCCTGCCTACCGGGCACTTTTACCCCTTTCCTGCCTACAGGACACTTCTACCCCTTCCTGCCTACAGGACACTTCTACCCCCTTCCTGCCTACAGGACACTTCTACCCCCTTCCTGCCTACAGGGCACTTCTACCCCCTTCCTGCCTACCGGGCACTTCTACCCCCTTCCTGCCTACAGGGCACTTCTACCCCCTTCCTGCCTACAGGGCACTTTTACCCCCTTCCTGCCTACCGGGCACTTCTACCCCCTTCCTGCCTACAGGGCACTTTTACCCCCTTCCTGCCTACAGGGCACTTCTACCCCCTTCCTGCCTACCGGGCACTTCTACCCCCTTCCTTCCTACAGGGTACTTCTACCCCCTTCCTGCCTACAGGGCACTTCTACCCCCTTCCTGCCTACAGGGCACTTCTACCCCCTTCCTGCCCAGGCCAATTTCCAGTTTTCAGCGCTGTCACACTATGAATGACAATTGCGCGGTCATGCAACACTGTACCCATATTAAATTTTTATCATTTTTTTGTGACAGATAGAGCTTTATTTTGGTGGTATTTAATCACCTCTGGGTTTTTTATTTTTTCCTAAACAAACCAAAAACCACTGAAAAATTTGTTTTTTTTACATTTTTTCTTAGTTTTTGCTATAAAATTTTGTAAACAAGTTATTTTTCTCCTTCACTGATGTGCGCTAATGAGGCTGCACTGATAGGCTGCACTGATGGACACTGATAGGTGGCACTGATGGGCACTGATGAGGAGGCACTGGTAGGTGGCACTGATAGGCATTGACAGGCATCACTGATGGGCACTGAAAGGCAGCACTGATACATGGCACTGATATATGGCACTGATATATGGCACTGATAGGTAGCACTGATAGGCGGCACTGACTGGCACTGGTAGGCGGCACTGACTGGCACTGTTAGGCGACACTGACTGGCACTGATGCTCACTGATAGGTGGCACTGATTGGCAGCACTGATAGGTGGCACTGATTAGCATTGATAGGTGGCACTGACTGGCACTGATGGGTGACACTGAAAAGCATCTCAGATGGGCACTGATATGTGACACTGATGTGGCACTGATGGGCACTGGCACGAAGCACTGACATAAGGCACTGATGGACACTGACAGGTGGCACTGCTGGGGCTACACTGATCATCAGTGCCCTGATGATCAGTGTACATGTCCCCTCCGCGGAAAGCCGATCACCGGCTCTCCTCCCCTCTCCTCTGTCAGTGTGACAGCTCGAGAGGAGAGAAATGTTTCCCTGTTTACATGCGATCAGCTGTGATTGGACACATCTGATCACATGACCGAGCCGACATCTTCGGCTCTTTCCGTGATTGGTGATCTGCTGTGTCCGAGGGACACAGCGCATCGGCGATCGCCGCGCTGCTCGCTCCCTGAGCCGCACATGCGCAGTGAGAATGCACAGAATGAGAGAACCAACTTGCGCCCGTCATATTACTATATGGCGGGCGGGAGGTGGTTAAAGCATGGCCCGATTTGCTGTGACCGGGATTTTAACCACTTCCTGTCCGGCCTATGTATATAAACAGCCGGATGGGAGCAGTGCAGGGTTGGGTGGCCATTTATAAATATCCTCCCCGCTCCCTGCCTGTGTGTGCTCCCTGGGAGCGTGCAGCACCGCGATTCGGTGCCCGTTGCGTACACAGTACAATGTTTTTTGGCACCCTGACTTATGAAAGTTGGTGCTCCCTGTGACTGTGCTTGCAGTCTTGTGCTGTCATCTGTGTTACAAGACTAGTTTCGAAAATGTTTTTATACCACCTCGTACTGTATATGTAAAGGTTTACAACCATTTAACCTCTTCCCGTCCGGCCCATGTCGATAAATGGCCGGACGGGAGCGCTGCCGATGCAGGTGGACGTTTCTAAGCATCCCCCGCATCCATTGCCTGTGAATACGTGGCACCGCGAACACCAATCGTTGTACGGGACCTCTGTGCGAGGTCCCGATCATGTGGTCACTGATTGGCCAATCAGTGATCACATGAAGAGTAGTAAGCAAGATGTCACTTCTAACATCATTGCTTACTACTTGTGAAATCTGTGAATGATCACAGAGATCACATGGTACAGGGCTATTCACAACAGCCTTATACCATGTGACAAGCTGTGACCAATCACAGCTCACTCAGTATTTCTCAATGGCTGCAAGAATGCAGCCAGAGACAAGAAATAGTTATTGCTTTTACAGCCTTTATGGGTGTAAAAGCAATCAGTGTAAAAAAAAAAAAAATCTTCATCACCCCCCACAAGTAGTACAGTGTCACCATGGTGACACTGCACTGCTAGCGTGACAGTATGTAAAAAAAACCATAAATAATAATAATAAAAAAAAAATTAAAATTAAAAAAAAAATTAATTTATGGATATAAACTAATTTGGGTTATTTTTTTTTTTTTTTACTAAAAAGATAACTAAATAAATTTTGGCCAAGATTTATGATGAAATAATATTTATTTGCAAATTTTATAAGAAAAACACTTTTTTTCAAAATTTTTGGATTTTTTCATTTATATAGCAAAAAAAAAAAAAAGATCCCAGTGGTGAATAAATACCACCAAAATAAAGCTTTATCTGTCTCAAAAAAATGCTAACAAATTCATATGGGTACAGTGTTGTATGACCGCACAATTGTCATTCAAAGTGTGACAGCGCTAAAAGCTGAAAATTGGCCTGGGCAGGAAGGGGGGGAAAGTGTCCGGACTGGAAGGGGGGGAAAGTGTCTGGACTGGAAGGGGGGGGGGGGAAGTGTCCGGACTGGAAGGGGGTGAAAGTGTCCGGACTGGAAGGGGGGGAAAGTGTCTGGACTGGAAGGGGGGGGGGGGGAAGTGTCCGGACTGGAAGGGGGTGAATGTGCCCGGACTTGAAGGGGGGGGGGAAAGTGTCTGGACTGGAAGGGGGGGAAAGTGTCCGGACTGGAAGGGGGTAAAAGTGTCCGGATTGGAAGGGGGTGAAAGTGTCCGGACTGGAAGGGAGTGAAAGTGTCCGGACTGGAAGGGGGGGGGTGAAAGTGTCCGGACTGGAAGGGGGGGGGGGAAAGTGTCCGGACTGGAAGGGGGTAAAAGTGTCCGGATGGGAAGGGGGTGAAAGTGTCCGGACTGGAAGGGGGGAAAGTGTCCGGACTGGAAGGGGGTGAAAGTGTCCGGACTGGAAGGGGGGGGGTGAAAGTGTCCAGACTGGAAGGGGGGGGGGGGAAGTGTCCGGACTGGAAGGGGTGAAAGTGTCCGGACTGGAAGGGGGGGGTGAAAGTGTCTGGACTGGAAGGGGGGAAAGTGTCCGGACTGGAAGGGGGTGAAAGTGTCCGGACTGGAAGGGGGGGGTGAAAGTGTCCGGACTGGAAGGGGGGTGAAAGTGTCCGGACTGGAAGGGGGTGAAAGTGTCCGGACTGGAAGGGGGGGGGTGAAAGTGTCCGGACTGGAAGGGGGGGGGGAAGTGTCCGGACTGGAAGGGGTGAAAGTGTCCAGACTGGAAGGGGGTGAAAGTGTCCGGACTGGAAGGGGGTAAAGTGTTCCGGACTGGAAGGGGGGGAAAGTGTCCGGACTGGAAGGGGGTGAAAGTGTCCGGACTGGAAGGGGGTGAAAGTGCCTGGACTTGAAGTGGTTAAGATAATGGGTGCAGGAACTCCCCCCTTCTGAGTCAACCATTGTCTCCGCCCCCTACCCACCTCTATGGGATCTCAATCCCATAGAGCTCCTGTGGAGAGATCTCGGTAGAGCAGTTGGGAAAAGGAACCCTCCAATCTGAGAGACCTGGAGTAGTTGGAGGAAGAAGAGCGATCCAAAATTCCAGTACAGAGGTGGAAGAAACTCATTGATGGTTCCAGGAAGCCATTGATTTCAGTTACTTTTTCCAAAGGGTGTGCGACCAAATATTACATGGAGGGTGCCAATAATTTTGTCCAGTCCATTTTTGAGGTTTTGAGTGGAATGTGTCAGATTTGACTTTTTTTTCTCCACTTTTTTGTGTCATACCAATACAAACAAAAGAAATGAACATTAAAATGCAGAAATATTTGTAATTGCACCAATTTTCTGGGTGAAGTGGTGCGTTATCTGACAGAAATGGCGGGGGGGGGGGAGGGGCAAGATTTTTGGCCATGACTGTATGTATACATTCATTTTATAGCCGAATTGAAAATGTTGGGAGGATTAAATTTGGTAATACATCCTGCACTGCCACCCTCCAACCATCAGAGGGCACCCGCTCCCCTTCTCCCAGCACCAGTACTCCCTTCCCTCTCTGTGGTCACGTTGGCGACACGCGGGAAGATGAGGAAGAGAGGGAAAGAGGGGCGGCTGCCCTGGGCACAGTGGCATCATGTGAGGTGGCAGGGCACTGCAAGGATATTGAGAGGAAGAGATTTATGTTGGGAAGATTAATTTGGGGGACGGCAGGGGGTAAGAATTGTTCAGAAAGAGGAAAATTGGTTGGGAGGAGGGTGCTAGGAATGGTGATTTGGCTAGGGGGGGGAGGTTGTGTTGAGAGGAGGGAAGGGGGTAGAGGATTTGTGCTAGGAGGAGTGCTAGGAGGTGTTTTTTTTTGAGGGGGGGATTTGTGCTAGTAGGGATGATTAGGGGGTGTTTGTGCTAGCAGGTGGAATTTTTGGGGGGAGGGTTCATACTAGTAGGGATGCCTGGGGGGTGTTTGTGCTAGGAGGTGACTTTTTTTTCGGGGGGGGGGGGGGGGTTGTGCTAGGAAGAGGATTTGGGGTGTTTGTGATTGAAGAGGGGGGGGGGGCTTGTGCTAGTAGGGATGAGTAGGGGGTGTTTGTGCTAGGGGTTGGGGAGTTGTACAGTGCTGGGAGGGGGGCTTTGGAGTTGTGGAGGGGAGGATTTGTGCTTGGAGAGGAAATTTGAGTGATAGATGATATGTGCTGGGGGGGGATTGGGCTGGGGGGTGTTTGTGTTAGGAGGTGAAATTTTGGGGGAAGGATTTGTGCTAGGAGAGGGGTGTGGGGGGTTTGTACTGGGAAAAGGGCTTTGGAGTTGAAGGGGGGGGGATTTTTGCTCAGAGTCAAAACTTGAGTGATGGAGGACATGTTCCCGGGGGGGGGGGTAATTGGGCAGGGGGGGTATTTGTGCTAGGTGGTGAAATTTTGGAGGAGAGGATTTGTACGGGGGGGGGTTTGTGCTGGGAGGGGGGCTTTGGAGTTGGGGGGGAGGACTTGTGCTCGGAGAGGAAATTTGGGGGAGAGAGGATTTGTGCTTGGGGGGGGGTGATTGGGGGACCAAGATTTCTGCTGGGAGGGAGGATTTCAGCAGCGGGGTGGATTTGTGCTGGGAGGAGGGGGAATGTATGCTTAGAGGGCAAGCATGCAGATTAGCGCTCAATATTTTTTTTTGGGGGGGAGGATATTTTTGCTGCCACATAATGTTCATACATCTTGGAGGGGGGGTGCTGTTTGGCATGTCTGCCCTGGGCTCTGCATGACCTTGTCCCAGCTCAGGGTAGATGATGGGGTGGGAGGATGGCTGGGTCAGGGGTAGGATCATCATAAAGCACTGACCGTTACGGTCTATAGGAGAGAAAGACCCGACACCATGTCCTGGGGGCCTTCATACTGAGCTGACTTCTGGTGAGAGTCTGGCCCACCTCCACTGACAGGTTGCACCCCCAACAACCCCTTCCCCCCTTCCATGTTAGTGGAGGGGGTTGTCTTCTGCAGGTTGGGGGAGGTTGGGGACCGCGTCCATACAGGTCATAAATACCTGGAAATGGTACCCTTACACATTTCTTGGCACGGATGCAAATAACATGGAATTATAGATTTGCTTTACATAATCACTTTGACGGATTTCCTTTGCCCTACAGCAGGGGGTGCCCCCCGCCTCCCTTCCCAGGAAAAGGTTGGACCTCTTTTCGACCTCATTAACAATGCACCTGTGTAGCGGCGAGCTGGGAGCTGCCTTCTTGCCGGACAAATTACACCAAGAGCCGTCGTATCATCAGAATTCCATTTGTTTAAGCCGGTGTCCTTGACATGACTATTTGCATATTAATAAAAAAAAAAAACAACACCAGTCGGCCCGGGTCCCAAAAGAGATGTTCATTACTAAAAGTATGTGCTGATGCCAAGATACGGCGTCCTCGGAAGATGGAGTGAGGGCGGCACGCGTGAAATGAAGGATTGTCGGCGTTTTTCATCAATTCTCCCAGGCTCGGAGTACAAACACTGAATCTCCAAGTCCAACAGACACGGACTTTTCTCTTTTTATGGCAGATAAAATGTTTGCACTGAGATATTGAGGTCAGAAAAGAAGACGTTCATATGCTGTTATAGGGAAGCATACGGCTGGATAGAGTATTAGTCGATGCTGGGCTGAGGGGAACAGGGACCAGCAAAACCTGAGCACCCGAGGACCAACAATGATAGATTTAATTACAACGGCCATTTTCTTTTTTAGGTGTGAAGTTAGCTATGGCATCGTTTTATCAGTCATTTATTTCCATTTCTTCCATTTCCAGATGTTTCCATCAGGAAAAATGCATGCACAGTGTTTTCGAGGTACTCAAATGGACAAAACACTGAACACAGGATGTTCCTACCAAGCTCTTTACACATTGTAATGACCAATTCACACCTCAGACCTCTTCCACCCTTGGAAACAAAAGATATGTTAATGACCAATTCACACCTCAGACCTCTTCAACCCTTGGCAACAAAAGATATGTTAATGACCAATTCACACCTCAGACCTCTCCCACCCTTGGAAACAAAAGATATGTTAATGACCATTCACATCTCAGACCTCTCCCACCCTTGGAAACAAAAGATATGTAATGACCATTCACACCTCAGACCTCTCCCACCCTTGGAAACAAAAGATATGTTAATGACCAATTCACACCTCAGACCTCTCCCACCCTTGGAAACAAAAGATATGTTAATGACCAATTCACACCTCAGACCTCTCCCACCCTTGGAAACAAAAGATATGTTAATGACCAATTCACACCCCAGACCTCTCCCACCCTTGGAAACAAAAGATATGTTAATGACCAATTCACACCTCAGACCTCTCCCACCCTTGGAAACAAAAGATACGTTAATGACCATTCACATCTCAGACCTCTCCCACCCTTGGAAACAAAAGATATGTTAATGACCAATTCACAACTCAGACCTCTTCCACCCTTGGCAACAAAAGATATGTTAATGACCATTCACACCTCAGACCTCTCCCACCCTTGGAAACAAAAGATATGTTAATGACCAATTCACATCTCAGACCTCTCCCACCCTTGGAAACAAAAGATATGTTAATGACTATTCACACCTCAGACCTCTCCCACTCTTGAAAACAAAAGATATGTGAATGACCAATTCACACCTCAGACCTCTCCCACCCTTGGAAACAAAAGATATGTCAATGACCAATTTACACCTCAGACCTCTCCCATCCTTGGAAACAAAAGATATGTTAATGACCAATTTCCACCTCAGACCTCTCCCACCCTTGGAAGCAAAAGATATGTTATTGACCATTCACACCTCAAATTCCTCATGAAGACCCTCTGCCAGATGACCTTAATGACTCCCTTCACCAGATACCTTTCCCACCCTTGGAAACAAAAGAAATGTTAATGAACAACTCACACCTAAGCTAATCTCCACACATACTGCTGTCTCTGCTTCTACTCTCTGTATTTCTCTGAAACAGTCTGAAATAATTAATCATTTACCACTTTTCAGTGCATTCTGGGCATTTGGGAGGTTCTCCTGTGCTTATCTTTAAAAAATGCTTCTAAATGCGCAAAAACACGTGCAAAAAGCAATGCAAAGCATCGGATGCCGTGGTGTAAAGCACGCCGCCACTGGACTCTAGAGCAGTGGAGACGTGTTCTCTGGAGTGAACAATCACACTTCTAGTGATCCGATGGGCATGTCTGGGTTTGTCGGTTGCCACGAGAACAGTACTTGCCTGACTGCCTTGTGCCAAGTGTAAAGTTTGGTGGAGGAGGGGATTATGGTGTGGGGTTGTTTCTCAGGGGTTGGGCTTAGCCCCCTAGTTCCAGTGAAGGGAACTCTTAAGGCATCAGCATACCAAGACATTTTGGACAATTTCATGCTACCAACTTTGTGGGAAGAGTTTGGGGATGGCCCCTTCCTGTTCCAACATGACTGCCCACCAGTGCACAAAGCAAGGTCCATAAAGACATGGAGGAGCCAGTTTGGGGTGGAGGAACTTGACTGTCCTGCACAGAGTCCTGACCTCAACCCCATAGAACACCTTTGGGATGAATTAGAGCGGAGACTGCGAGCCAGGCCTCCTCCCCCGACATCAGTGCCTGACCTGACAAATGTGCTTCTGGAAGAATGGTCCAACCTTCCCATAGACACCCTCCTAAACCTTGTGGACGGCCTTCCCAGAAGAGTTGAAGCTGTTATAGCTGCAAAGGGCGGGGCCAACTCAATATTGAACCCTACGGACTAAGACTGGGAGGCCATTAAAAGTCATGTGTGTGGAAAGGGCGGGGCCAACTCAATATTGAACCCTACGGACTAAGACTGGGAGGCCATTAAAGGTCATGTGTGTGGAAAGGGTGGGGCCAACTCAATATTGAACCCTACGGACTAAGACTGGGAGGCCATTAAAGGTCATGTGTGTGGAAAGGCCGGCCAACCAATACTTTTGGTAATATAATGTATGTATATGCTTCTCAACACAGGACAGGAACATGCCATGCCTTGCTGCCCTCTCCGGACTGGGGGAGCCCCGGAACCACACTACAAAAACACAAACAAAACAGCTTAGTGCATTATCTCATGGACCATTTATTGATATTCGGCAAATTAATGTTCCCACAAACCGTACGTTAAAAACAAAATATCAAGCAGGGCATCAGTGACACCCATCACACTCGGCATTCTCCAGAGTTCAGGAGAACACCACTAGTATCCTAGCCATCTTACGCATTTAGAGGGCAGTACCCTCTTCCTCAGAGCCAAACCTTTGAGGAAGAGGGTACTGCCCAGGGGTTGGACTGACCATTCGAGCACACGGGCACTCCCCGATGGCCCGGGGTCAGAAGGGGGCCCCATAAAATGCTCCTGGTATCTTTTGTAGGCTTTTTTGGGTGTGTTTTGAGTGTGGGCAAGGACACAGGGGCCCCATGATCCCCAATTGCCCGGGGGCCCCATGAGTTGTCAGTCCACCCCTGGTACTGCCCAGGGGTTGGACTGACCATTCGAGCACACGGGCACTGCCTGAGGGCCCGGAGTCAGTAGGGGGCCCCATGAGATGCCCCTGGTACCTTTCATTGGCTTTTTCATAGGCTTTTTTGGGTTTGGGTGAGGAAACAGGGGCCCCATGATCCCCTATTGCCCGGGGGCCCCATGAGTTGTCGGTCCACCCCTGGTACTGCCCTCAAAACGCACAAGCCAGCCAGGATCCTGGTGGCGTTCTCCTGAGGTCTGGAGTGTGATGGGTGACCGTGTCACTGATGCCTAGCTTGATATCCTGTATTTAACTTTTTGAGCCCTTTCTGCCCCCCTCCCGGGACCCTACTAATGGGATGCTGGAGCTGGGCAGGGAGGGGTTAATAAAAAAAAAATTAAAAAAATAGAAAATACTGTCCCTTTATTACGGGTGCATCCCGTCTACCAGATCCGCTACACTCGCTGAACAAAGACAAAGCTTTTTCTGCAAACCGGTGAACAATGCGGTGACGGTGTCATTAAAGTGCCGCGAAGGCGCAGACTGACGGCACACTCAGATCAGGCGTTCGTCCTTTCTTCCTCCTCCATTATTGAGATGTGGGTGTCTTCCTGTCCACAATTTGCTGAGATCCAAATTTTCGAGCAGCAGAAGCCTCGGATGAGTTCTGTAATAAGAGATATCATCTTGACACCTAATCTGCGGCGCTGTCACTGCCAATGCACGTCAAAATTCCGGTCTGCGCGCTGTTCGATTAGCGCATCCAACAGCAGGAGAAGGTCCTCGCAAAGCACGGGTATTTATATAGTCACCAAAACCGACTCCATGAACCCATTATAAACAGGATGTACATGGACTCAAATTTAAAGTGCATGTACACCCCAACAATGAATTCTTTTTTGGTCCCTTTCGGTCTGCTGAATATGCCATTGAAAGTGTTTTGTTTTGTCTGCTTGATAGGTGAGGAAAATCCTGCCAGAATTCTTGTGGGCTGACACCTTCCCGTGCTCTTTGCTTCTGCTGTCATCAATCATTGTTCTCCGAAGACTACAGAACCACTGAAATCCAGTAAATGAAAATGGCGGGGCCAGGGACAGTCAAACTAGAGAAGAAAGTGCTAGATCAGGGGTCTCCAGACTCTCTAAGCAAAGGGTCAGTTTACTGCCCTTCAGACTTTAGCGGGGGCCGGACTGTGGACATCATTGGTGTCTGTAGGAGAATTAGTTCCACATCTCTGGTGACAGTGGAAGGAATAGTGCCCCATCATTGGCAGGAATAGTGCCCCATCATTGGTATCAGTGGGAGGAATAGTGCTCCATCATTGGTGTCAGTGGGAGGAATAGTGCCCCATCATTGGTATCAGTGGGAGGAATAGTGCCCCATCATTGGTGTCAGTGGGAGGAATAGTGCCCCATCATCGGTGTCAGTGGGAGGAATAGTGCCCCATCATTGGTATTAGTGGAAGGAATAGTGCCCCATCATCGGTGTCAGTGGGAGGAATAGTGCCCCATCATTGGTATTAGTGGAAGGAATAGTGCCCCGTCATTGGTGTCAGTGGGAGGAATAGTGCCCCATCATTGGTATCAGTGGGAGGAATAGTGCCCCATCATTGGTATCAGTGGGAGGAATAGTGCCCCATCATTGGTATCAGTGGGAGGAATAGTACCCCATCATTGGTGTCAGTGGGAGGCATAGTGCCCCATCATTGGTATCAGTGGAAGGAATAGTGTCCAATCATTGGTGTCAGTGAGAGGAATAGTGCCCCATCCTGGGTGTCAGTGGGAGGAATGGTGCCCCATCGTTGGTGTCAGCGGGAGGAATAGTGCCCCATCATTGGTGTCAGTGGGAGGAATAGTGTCCCATCATTGGTATCAGTGGGAGGAATAGTGCCCCATCATTGGTATCAGTGGGAGGCATAGTGCCCCATCATTGGTATCAGTGGAAGGAATAGTGTCCCATCATTGGTGTCAGTGGGAGGAATAGTGCCCCATCATTGGTATCAGTGGGAGGAATAGTGCCCCATCATTGGTGTCAGTGAAAAGAATAGTGCCCCAAGGACCAGATAAAGGCAAGCAAAGAGCCACATCCGGCAAACAGGCCGCAGTTTGGAGACCCCTGCACTAGATGATGCTGGGTGTCCACCAGCCAGGAAATGGGGCGGAGCTCTATCTGACTTGCTGCAGCTTCTAATGCACATTGTGAGAAGCTCACAGTGTGCAGTGGCATCAGAGGACGCCATTTCAGTTCCGTAGAGGAGCCGGTACAACTGTGCGAGACTGAAGGGAAGGCTGGAGGTCAGATGTAAAGTTATTGGATCCTCTGTAGCTTTTTCCCCCCTAATAGCCGAAGCTGTTCATGTGATTTACAGTAATGACATCTCCAAAGGGTTATTGTTAAAATAAAGTCATTGTAAGAACAAAAATGTTTTATTTAATGATAGGAAAGATTGAGCATTAATATGTTTGATATTCCCCACCGGAGTCAACTGCAGCCAAAGAGGCGCAGCGGCGGTCTCAAGCTCCCCCTCTACACGTGTCAAGCGGAATATTTCAGCTTTATTTTCGGGGCCGGGTGAATAATTCACATTCAGATTTCAGGAATGGCTTTACGAATCATTAAAAATAAAACACAAGACAAGAGCAACTGTAAGACGAAACACTTGAGATACTTTTACAGGAAATATGTAGAAATTATAGACCCTCAAAGACTTTAAATTTAGGTGTAGAATGGAAATTTTATTTTTTAATCTTGAAGACGCGCCGAGCCCAAGGAATGTTTTTTTGGTGTATTACTAGCCTTTTTTTTTCTAACTTTTGGATAAAGTACTGTAGGCTTTAATTCCTCAATCGTCTACCCCAGAGGAACCCTTCAAATCATTTTCAGGTCTAAAACCAATCTACTGAAAATCAGAGTAAGGAATTACATTGGTGGTCAGTGGGCAAAATGCCCCCCCCCCCACACACTAATGGCCGGTACAAGGCATGTCCTCTGCATTGGTGGTCAGTGGGATGAATGCTCCTTACATTGGTGGTCAGTGGGAAGAATGTCCCTTACATTGGTGATCAGTGGGAAGAATGCCCCTTACATTGGTGATCAGTGGGAAGAATGTCCCTTACATTGGGGGTTAGTAAGAGGAATGTCCCTAACATTGGTGGTCAGTGGGAAGAATGCCCCTTACATTGGTGATCAGTGGGAAGAATGCCCCTTACATTGGTGGTCAGTGGGAGGAATGTCCCTTACATTGGGGGTCAGTAAGAGGAATGTCCCTAACATTGGTGGTCAGTGGGAAGAATGTCCCTTACATTGGTGGTCAGTGGGAAGAATGCCCCTTATATTGGGGGTCAGTGGGAAGAATGTCCCTTACATTGGGGGTCAGTGGGAAGAATGTCCCTTACATTGGTGATCAGGGGGAAGAATGTCCCTTACATTGGTGGTCAGTGGGAAGAATGTCCCTTACATTGGTGATCAGGGGGAAGAATGTCCCTTACATTGGTGGTCAGTGGGAAGAATGTCCCTTACATTGGTGGTCAGTGGGAAGAATGTCCCTTACATTGGTGGTCAGTGGGAAGAATGTCCCTTACATTGGTGGTCAGTGGGAAGAACGCTCCTTACATTGGTGATCAGAGAAGAATGCTCTGTACATTGCTGGCCAGTAGGAAGAGCACCTTGGTGTTTAGAATACCTCCTTTATAGTCAACTAGAGATATTAGTAATGTCATGCTACCAAAACTACAATGGCACCAGCAAACGGAAGGCATATCAGCCACATCTCAAGGAACCCCCAGGAACCTCTGGAGGAGCCTTAGTTGAGAATGGGAGTACATTAGACTTAGAACACATATCCGTTTATATTTTTCTGTCTTTTGACCCGTTGGGGAGATCGTCCTTCTCATCCATTCACTTTATGTCCCTGAGATGCAACAGGACGTCAGGGAAAATCCCCCCTTAGACAGTCGTTCCCGATGGACGATCATCCCTGACTTCTACTGTATATGTTCTGTCACTGCAACGATGGTGATCAGGACAAATAAAGAGGATGAATATCCCCCGCGAGGATACAGGCAGCAATAAAAGCATGAAGGGGCTCTAAGCTTTCCTACTCTATCAAAAAGAAAGTGTGAACTGTCAACACATTTTAATTGTTCTTAATGCAAAAATGTATACATTTATACTATCCATCTGTGTAAATCCAAGGTTTGTGGCTCTATCCCATCATTCTTTGGTTGTTGAACGTACAGTTACTATTTTTTATATATTACAGGTTCTTATATAGCAATGTTCATTTATGCTTTAGATATATATTATATTGTACATTCACATCAGTCCCTAACCCTCAAGGGGTGTACAATCTAAGGTCCATAACTGACATTCATACATACACATACTAGGGACAATTTAGACCGGATCCAAATAACCTACCAGCATGTCTGAGGAAACTAGAATAGCCAGAGGAAAGCCACGCAGGTACAAGAAGAACATGCAAACTCCAGGCAGGTGGTGTCGTGGTTGGGAATCAAACCTACGACCCCAGTGCTTCCAGGTGGAAGTGCTAACCATTTAGCCACTGTGCTGCCTGAGTTACTAGAGCTTTAATCTGCACCTCATTAAGTGATGTCGCTCATATAAACTATTCATATCATTTATGAGTTCCGGGCAGCTTTAAAACTCCTATTAGAAAGCTAATGATCGGCTTTTCATTCATTGTTTAAAAGTATAAAGTCGTGAACTATCTTTAATTTATTAGGACCGATTTCCATTTTTTGCTACTGACAAGTCCCCAAACCCTCATATTTTGAATGGAATGTCAGCAATTACTATAGAGGGTCCTGGAACATTTTGTCAAATTTTGGGTGTAGATCGGGCCAGTGATGGGGATGGTAAATTAATACCCATTCATTCTGTAGACACCTGCCTTTTACATCAATATGAGCTTGTTGGGCAACCTATTCCAAATCCAAGGGCTGAGTTCCTCTTCCTTCCCCTTCCCCCTATAACAGCCTCTACTCTTCTGTAAAGACGTTCTACAAAATTTTGGAGTGCGTCCGTGGGGCCTTGTGCACCCATTCACCCAATAGAACATTTGTAGATGCTAATGCTGGATGAGAAAACCTTGCGGGTGGGTTGTGGGCTTGCTCTCTCTGGTCCTGGGAATGAGATCACAATATCTGTGGTTACGGGTTCTTCTCAACTGCAAATAGCCAAAGACCCACTATTACAACACACTTTTACACACAGGTACAGTCTTTGGAGGGGAGCTCCTTTCCCTAAGACAGGGGTGTCCAAACTTTTTTCAAAGAGGGCCAGATTTGATGAAGTGAACATGCGTGAGGGCCAACCATTTTGCGGCAAAAAAAAAAAAAGCGAAATTACTCTCACTGATTTCTTTCAATGCTTGAGAAGGGAGCGCAGTTTTGCCTTTCATCGGCCTCGCGCATGCTCCGAAACGCGTCGCATTGCATGTTGGACATCCCTACGTCATCACGCTGACATTGATGTTGCGCTCCAGAGTGGACGCCCTCTTTCGATCTCACACATGCCCGCCGGCTCCCTCTGAACATCCCGAGTCTCCTCCAGCACTTACTACACATACATCGAGGACGCCGCCATGTCCTTCGCTTTCACCACATATGCCTAAGCCTTTAGTTTTCTTTCACCATGTGTTTCTCATTATGTTCCTCAATAAATGTACCACATATTGCACTTAGAGGCGCTTTTCTCCTTTTTTAGATAATGCCAAATTACCTGTGGGGCCGTATTAAACTGGAACACGGGACGCAATTGGCCCGCGGGCTGGACTTTGGACATGCCTGCCCTAAGACAACCTCACAGTCCATAGCCTGGTTCCTCCTGCTTCCTTCTACATAACTTTAGGGATCCCATAGCCAAAATAGCTGAGCCAAGTGTTAACCCATACAGAAAACAGAGTGGACACCAGTAGTACCAACCCTCACTGTAAGACCAGAACTTAAACCAATGCTAACATCCTTTTTCCTCTCCATCCCTTCAAAGCACACCAATTAAAGAATGTTCAGTTGGGTTCAGATACATCAAAGTAGTCTTTACTCCTAAAAGATGGACTTATACAAAAGACCCCATCACCAGGGACAATGAATGACAGAATGTTTGCCTAAAACCCAAGGGACGGGCCTAACACCCTCTAATAAGCTGCCTTGCAGTGTGCTCTCTAGTCCATCAGAATGGTGTTCAGTAGAGTTGAGGTCAGGGCTCTGTATAGGACACTTGAGTTCCTCCATACCAGACAGGTCAAACCATGTCTTTATGGAGATGTTGATTGAGAAGACTTGGCTTGTTCCAGTTCATCCCAAAGGCGTTCAGTAGGGTTGAGGTCAGGGCTCTGTACAGGACACTTGAGTTCCTCCATACCAGACAGGTCAAACCATGTCTTTATGGAGATGTTGATTGAGAAGACTTGGTTTGTTCCAGTTCATCCTAAAGGCGTTCAGTAGGGTAGAGGTCAGGGCTCTGTACAGGGCACTTGAGTTCCTCCATACCAGACAGGAAAAACCATGTCTTTATGGAGATGTTGATTGAGAAGACTTGGTTTGTTCCAGTTCATCCTAAAGGCGTTCAGTAGGGTTGAGGTCAGGGCTCTGTACAGGGCACTTGAGTTCCTCCATACCAGACAGGAAAAACCATGTCTTTATGGAGATGTTGATTGAGAAGACTTGGCTTGTTCCAGTTCATCCCAAAGGCATTCAGTAGAGTTGAGGTTAGGGCTCTGTACAGGACACTTGAGTTCCTCTATACCAGACAGGTCAAACCATGTCTTTATGGAGATGTTGATTGAGAAGACTTGGCTTGTTCCAGTTCATCCCAAAGGCATTCAGTAGAGTTGAGGTTAGGGCTCTGTACAGGACACTTGAGTTCCTCTATACCAGACAGGTCAAACCATGTCTTTATGGAGATGTTGATTGAGAAGACTTGGCTTGTTCCAGTTCATCCCAAATGCGTTCAGTAGGGTTGAGGTCAGGGCTCTGTACAGGACACTTGAGTTCCTTCTCACCAAACCAGTCAAACTATGTCTGTATGGAGCTGGCTTTGTACACAGAGGCACAGTTATGCTGGGAAATAAAATGGTCCTCAGCAGAGTATTACCAAAAGGTTGGAACTACAATGTCTACAATGTCTTTGCATAGCGTTGTTGTCATGTACCTGGTCGAGGCTGAGCTGATGAGAGGGCTGCCCTTACACCTCTTGTCCTGTTTCCCCTGAGGATGATGACAGGGTATACCAGGGCACAGAGTCGCTGTAAAAATGTCCCGTATGTATGAGGACAAAATGTTCACAAAGAATGTGTTCCTTTCTGTTTAATAAATTGACTGTAAAGCGCTGAGCAAACTGTTGGCGCTACATACATCCTGTATAATAATAATAATAATAATAATAATAAATAATAATAAATAATAGTAATAATAATAATAAATAATAATTAATAAATAATAATAATACATAATAATAATAATAATTAATAAATAAATAATAATAATAATAATGCATAATAATAATATTAATAAATAATAATAATTAATAAATAATAATAATACATAATAATCGTAAATAATAAAATAATAATAATAAATAATATTAATTAATAAATAATAATAATACATAATAATAATAATCGTACATAATAAAATAATAATAATAAAATAATAATAATAATAATAATAATAAATAATAATGATTAATATATAATATCACATAATAATAATCGTAAATAATAATAATAATAATAATAAATAATAATAATAATAAATCTTTGCACAGATTTATAATGCATTTATAACACATTTATGTTCATTCATGTTAATTTATGTTAATTTATGTTAATTTCTATTAATTTATGTTCATCTCCGATGGTATCTAGTATCATAACAAAGTGTAAGGAGTGATAGCATGCAACAGTCCTTGGAACCAATCAGAAATCCTGTATCTTCTACTGCCTGAGTTCTGATTGGTTGTTCCGGCTTAGCATTGCTCTTTTCAGTCATTTAATAGGCCCCATGCTGTCATTGCCTCTATTATGACTCCTAATGTTCTTGTATCATCGCCCCATAACATGACTGCTCGCCCCCCCACTTCTCACATCCTCACTATCAGAAGTCGTTCTTTTATCCGGCAGGTTTATTTGTTGTGCTCCCCCCCCTAACGGAGCGTTCACATAATTGTGGGAAGGTATTTTTAGTCTTTAATTAGCTGTAAATATTATATCTGAGCATGTGTTACTCACACTTACTTTGCTGCAAGCTGTCATGTACATATGGGGTGCTGCTAGCTGAATCGGAAAGCCTTTCATGCTTGCTCTGGGTGGGAGGGATGCACCCCTCCTCCTGCTACCGGCACCCCAGTAAGCGACTGACTGCTTGTGGCCCCAAGAAGCCACCAGGATAAGGCGGGTCCCGGGAGGGCTGAACCTGATCCAAAACAGAGGATTGTGTGACCTGTGCGAAGATACTAGCCAGGCGATGAATGAAGCAGATTATTCCCCATAAAGAATAGATGGAGGATATATACAATGCCAATTATAAATGCAGAAGTAGATATATTGGCAGATGAGTCCTCGTTGCATGACAGCCGTGTGATTGGTCCCCAGCAGATGGAATGTGTTCCTGGCTCACCTCACACTTTGCATCACATATTCTCAGAATGTCAAATAACAGAGCGCTGTAATTAAGAGGACTGCAAACAGCTACAGAATTTGGATATTTGAAACTGTTATGTGCCGGGAGAAAATATGCGGGTCAAGGAAACCAGAATGTACATGCCAGCCTGCAATAAACTACATAGGATTCAACTTCTGATTCTTCTCAGTGAGTGAAACTGCCTGTGGAGCAGGTTATGTCAGCAAGTTATGTGCACTCAAGCGGCTGGGAGAAAATATGCAGGTCAATGAAACCAGAATAACTCCCTACGTACATGCCAGCCTGCAATAAACTACATAGAATCCAACTTCTGATTCTTCTCAGTGAGTGAAACTGCCTGTGGAGCTGGTTATGTCAGCAAGTTATGTGCACTCAAGCGGCTGGGAGAAAATATGTGGGTCAAGGAAACCAGAATAACTCCCTACGTACATGGCAGTCTGCAACAAACTACATTGGATTCAACTTCTGATTCTTCATCAGTGAGTGAAACTGCCTGTGGAGCTGGTTATGTCAGCAAGTTATGTGCACTCCAGCAGCTGGGAGAAAATTGCAGACTCATGCAACCGACTTTCAGCGACCTCTAAAGCTAAGGAGACCGACTCAGTCATTATAATTAGTGGGGTCCCAAAATAAAAATTCTGGTGCCGAAAACAAAAATTCAGGGCTCACTTGGCTGAAAACCGAAAACAGACAGTTTTTAATTTTGTTTTCTTTTTAATGTAATTAATCTGGCTGGCGTTTTTGCTTTGAAGTCACTAGGGGGCATTATTGCATTGAAGTCAGGGGGAAGCAATTTTGTATTGAAGTCACTAGGAGGCTTTTTTGCATGAAAGTCTATGGGGACGCGACTTTGCATGAAAGTTTATGGGGCGCGATTTTGCGTTGAAGTCACTAGAGGTCGTTTTTCCATTGAAGTCTATGGAATACGATATTGTAATTAAGTTACTAGTAGGGGGGCGTGTTTGCATGAAAGTCTATGGGATGTAATTTTGCATTGAAGTCACTAGGGGGCATTTTTGCATGAAAGTCTCCATTCACACTCTGTATTCCTCATCCAATCAGATGGGCCCCCATTCATGCTCTGCGTTCCTCATCCAAGCAGATGGGCCCCTGTTCACCCTCTGTATTCCGTATCCAATCAGATGGGCCACCATTCATGCTCTGTGTTCCTCATCCAATCAGATGGGCCCCTGTTCACACTCTGTATTTCTCATCCAATCAGATGGGCCCCCATTCACGCTCTGTATTCTTCATCCAATCAGACGGGCCTCCATTCACGCTCTGTTTTTCTTATCCAATCAGATGGGTCCCCATTCACGCTCTGTATTTCTCATCCAATCAGATGGGCCCCCATTCACGCTCTGTATTCCTCATCCAATCAGACGGGCCTCCATTCATGCTCTGTATTCCTCATCCAATCAGACGGGCCTCCATTCATGCTCTGTATTCCTCATCCAATCAGACGGGCCTCCATTCACGCTCTGTATTCTTCATCCAATCAGACGGGCCCCCAATCACGTGCCAAGTCCTCCAAAGTGGAACAGATGCAAGCACAGCCGCAGATCACGATGATCGACGCCTCCCAGGCAGTGGATTCACACGGCGCGCAGCAATTCTTATCTTTTCTGCTCATGTGAGAAGCAATTCTCCGATAACGCGGCCGGCTCTCACGTCTCGGCGCGATCTCCCGGAATTTATGCTTCAATTTATCGCCGTACTTCGCCGTTCCATACAATTATGTAAAGTGCCGGCGCAGGGAAGGCTTTTAGAAAATGTCGGCCGTGGACTCGTCTGCGGAGCTCGATGTGAGATAAGTGTGATAGAGACGTCCTGAAGAGAACAAATCTTCCCGATACTTTCCATAAAATACCGATAGAATGTGTACAACCGAACGGGAATCGTCTTACAGTGTATGTGCGTGCTTTCACAGAAACAGCCTTTCGCTGCCAGAGACAATTTTTTTTCTTTTTTGTTTAACCACCTCCTGTCCGGCCGTTGTATATAAACGGCCAGACGGGAGCAGTGTAGTGGTGGGTGGCCATTTATAAACGTCCTCCCCGTACCCTGCTTGTGCTCACTCCCAGCACCGCGATCTGGTGCCCGCTGTGTCCTCCAGACACAGTGGAACACCAATCGTCTCTGTGCGAGGTCCCGATCATGTGATCACTGATTGGCCAATCAGTGATCACATGCAGAGTAGTAAGCAAGATGTCACTTCTGACATCATTGCTTACTACGTGTGAAATCTGTGAATGATCACCAAGATCACATGGTACAGGCCTATTCACAACAGCCTTGTACCATATGACAAGCTGTGACCAATCACAGCTCACACAGTATTTCTCAATTGATGCAAGAATGCAGCCAGAGAGAAGGAGAAATGATTGCTTTTATAGCCTTTATGGGTGTAAAAGCAATCAGTGTAAAAAAAAAAAAATCTTCATCACCCCCCACAAGTAGTACAGTGTCATTATGGTGACACTGTACTGCTAGGGTGACAGTATGTAAAAAAAAAAAAAAATTTAAATAATATAAAAAATTAAAATAAAAATGTAAAAAATAATTTTTAAAAATTATAATTTTTGGTTATAAACTAATTTGGGTTATATTTTTTTTACTAAAAAGATAACGGAATAAATTTTGGCCAAGATTTATGATGAAATATTATTTATTTGCAAAATTTTATAAGAAAAACATTTGTTTTCAAAATTGTTGGACATTTCATTTATATAGCAAAAAAATATAAAAATCCCTGTGGTGAATAAATACCACCAAAATAAAGCTATATCTGTTTAAAAAAAAATGCTAAAAAATTCATATGGGTACAGTGTTGCATGACCGCGCAATTGTCATTCAAAGTGTGATAGCGCTGAAAGCTGAAAATTGGCCTGGGGGGGAAGGGGGGGGGGGGAAAGTGTCCGGACTGGAAGGGGGGGAAAGTGTCCGGACTGGAAGGGGGGGAAAGTGTCCGGACTGAAAGGGGGGGAAAGTGTCCGGACTGGAAGGGGGGGGGGGGGAAAGTGTCCGGACTGGAAGGGGGGGAAAGTGTCCGGACTGGAAGGGGGGGAAAGTGTCCGGACTGGAAGGGGGTGAAAGTGTCCAGACTGGAAGGGGGTGAAAGTGTCTGGACTGGAAGGGGGGGAAAGTGTCCGGACTGGAAGGGGGGGAAAGTGTCCGGACTGGAAGGGGGGGAAAGTGTCCAAACTGGAAGGGGGTGAAAGTGTCCAAACTGGAAGGGGGTGAAAGTGTCCGGACTGGAAGGGGGGGAAAGTGTCCGGACTGGAAGGGGGGGAAAGTGTCCGGACTGGAAGGGGGTGAAAGTGTACAGACTGGAAGGGGGGAAAGTGTCCGGACTGGAAGGGGGGGAAAGTGTCCAAACTGGAAGGGGGTGAAAGTGTCCGGACTGGAAGGGGGGGAAAGTGTCCGGACTGGAAGGGGGGGAAAGTGTCCAAACTGGAAGGGGGTGAAAGTGTCCGGACTGGAAGGGGGGGAAAGTGTCCGGACTGGAAGGGGGGGAAAGTGTCCGGACTGGAAAGGGGGAAAGTGTCCGGACTGGAAGGGGGGAAAAGTGTCCGGACTGGAAGGGGGTGAAAGTGTCCAGACTGGAAGGGGGGAAAGTGTCTGGACTGGAAGGGGGGGAAAGTGTCCAAACTGGAAGGGGGTGAAAGTGTCCGGACTGGAAGGGGGGGAAAGTGTCCGGACTGGAAAGGGGGAAAGTGTCCGGACTGGAAGGGGGGGGGAATGTGTCCAAACTGGAAGCGGGTGAAGGTGTCCGGACTGGAAGGGGGGGGCGGAGTGTCTGGACTGGAAGTGGGGGAAAGTGTCCGGCTATGAAGTTGTTATAAAAATCATTTTAGACTTGAAAAACCCCCAAAACATAATACTTAGCGGTGCCCCGAAATGTAAATTCCACTGCCAAAACTGAAACTGAAAATTCAGGAGGCACTTAGCCGAAAACCGAAAACTGAAATGGACAGTTTAAAAAAAATAAATACATTTCTCCTCTCTACCCAGCAACACCCACCATGCAGGTCCCAGGTCTGCTGATGGGCGCGTGACAGCCGCTGGATCACTTCCATCAGACAGCCAACAGCCAGCTCAGGACCACAAAGCAAGTAAGAATACCGTCATCAATGAATCTCAAAAAGTGATTCAAGCATTACAATAGGCAGAAAAACAAATATGTGTATGACCGCACTCAAAATATCAAGTGTTAAACTACCCGAAACCAGAAAAAGTGTTAAATAATACTAAAATGTATAAAAAAGCAGTATTCACTTTCAGAATATTGTGCAATTCTGTTCAAATGTCCATAATTAATATGAAGTCAAAATAAACAAATTCCCTAATGTCCACCATCAGGTGCAATATATGCAAAAAAAACAAAAATTAAAAAAAATATATATTTATAATTTTTCTTGGGTTTTTTGTACATATTGCAAACTAAACAAAAAATCTCTTTTATAAACAATATGTCCATAATAATTATTATTAAATCAAATAAACATAGTCCTTAATGTCCTCCGTCAGGTTCAATATGAGCAAACAAAAAACAAATTACGCACATATATATAGTGAAATATGTGTACAAAAGAATCACTTTGCATAAAAGTGTGATGTCAAAGCACCCAGTGTCCTTTTTGTACTATTTTATTTCACTATATATATTTATTTTGGTTTTTTTTGGGGGGGGGGGTTGTTTTTTTTTTTTTCTTGGGTTTTTTTGTACATATTGCAAACTAAACAAAAAACTATAAAAGAAAAGAAAAAGAAAAGATACTGTAAATATAGTAACATAAATCAGTACAAAAAAATGACATAAAAGTGAGATGTCAAAGCACCCAGTGCCCTTTTTTCACCAATTTATTTCACTATATATATATACAGTCATGGCCGAAATTGTTGGCACCCTTGATATTTCTCCAGGAAATCATGTATTTCTCACGAAACGTATTGCATTAACACATGTTTTGCTATACACATGTTTATTCCCTTTGTGTGTATTGGGACAAAACAAAAAAAGGGAAGAAAGAAAGCAAATTCGACATAATGTCACACAAACCTCCAAAAATGGGCTGGACAAAAGTATTGGCACCCTTTCACAACTGCGGATAAATAAGAATGTTACAAGCATGTGATGCTCCTGTAAACTCACCTGGGGCAAGTAACAGGTGTGGGCAATATAGAAATCACACCTGAAAGCAGATAAAAAGGAGAGACGTTCACTTAACCTTTGCATTGTGTGTCTGTCTGTGCCACACTAAGCATGGACAACAGAAAGAGGAGACGAGAACTGTCTGAGGACCTGAGAACCAAAATTGTGGCAAAATATCAACAATCTCAAGGTTACAAGTCCATCTCCAGAGAACTAGATTTGCCTTTGTCCACAGTGCGCAACATTATCAAGAAGTTTGCAACCCATGGCACTGTAGCTAATCTCCCTGGTCGTGGACGGATGAGGAAAATTGATGAAAGATTGCAACGCAGAATAGTCCGGATGGTGGATAAGCAGCCCCAAACATGTTCCAAAGACATTCAAGCTGTCCTGCAGGCTCAGGGAGCATCAGTGTCAGCGCGAACTATCCGTCGACATTTAAATGAAATGAAACGCTATGGCAGGAGACCCAGGAGGACCCCACTGCTGACACAGAGACATAAAAAAGCAAGACTACAGTTTGCCAAAATGTACTTGAGTAAGCCAAAAGCCTTCTGGGAAAACGTCTTGTGGACAGATGAGACCAAGATAGAGCTTTTCGGTAAAGCACATCATTCTACTGTTTACCGAAAACGGAATGAGGCCTACAAAGAACAAAACACAGTACCTACGGTAAAATATGGTGGAGGTTCAATGATGTTTTGGGGTTGTTTTGCTGCCTCTGGCACTGGGTGCCTTGACTGTGTGCAAGGCATCATGAAATCTGAGGATTACCAAAGGATTTTGGGTCGCACTGTAGGGCCCAGTGTCAGAAAGCTGGGTTTGCGTCCAAGATCCTGGGTCTTCCAGCAGGACAATGACCCCAAACATACGTCAAAAAGCACTCAGAAATGGATGGCAAAGAAGCGCTGGAGAGTTCTGAAGTGGCCAGCAATGAGCCCAGATCTAAATCCCATTGAACACCTGTGGAGAGATCTTAAAATTGCTGTTGGGAAAAGGTGTCCTTCCAATAAGAGAGACCTGGAGCTGTTTGCAAAGGAAGAGTGGTCCAAAATTCCGGGTGAGAGGTGTCAGAAGCTTATTGATGGTTATAGGAAGCGACTGATTTCAGTTATGTTTTCCAAAGGGTGTGCAACCAAATATTAAGTTAAGGGTGCCAATACTTTTGTCCAGCCCATTTTTGGGGTTTTGTGTGACATTATGTCATATTTGCTTTTCTGCCTCTGTTTTATATTTGTTCCAATACATACAAAGGGAATAAACATGTGTATAGCAAAACATGTGTTAATGCAATACCTTTTTTGTGTGAAATACTTGATTTTCAGGAAAAATATCAAGGGTGCCAACAATTTCGGCCATGACTGTATATATATATATATATATATACCTGATGGTGCAATATGTGCAAAAAACAAATATATATATATTTACATATAGTGAAATAAATCTGTCCAAAAAAATAATTTTATATATATATATATATATATACACACAGATATATACAGTGGGGCAAAAAAGTATTCAGTCACCACCAATTGTGCAAGTTCTCCCACTTACAAAGATGAGAGAGGCCTGTAATTGGCATCATAGGGAGACCTCAACTATGAGAGACAAAATGAGAAAACAAATCCAGACAATCACATTGGCTGATTTGGAAAGAATTTATTTGCAAATTATGGTGGAAAATAAGTATTTGGTCAATATGAAAAGTTCATGTCAATACTTTGTTATATATCCTTTGTTGGCAATGACAGAGGTCAGACGTTTCCTGGAAGTCTTCACAAGGTTGGCACACACTGTTGCTGGTATGTTGGCCCATCCTCCATGCAGATCTCCTCTAGAGCAGTGATGTTTTGGAACTGTCACTGTGCAACACGGACTTTCAACTCCCTCCAAAGGTTTTCTATGGGGTTGAGATCTGGAGACTGGCTAGGCCACTCCAGGACCTTGAAATGCTTCTTACGAAGCCGCTCCTTCGTTGCCCGGGCGGTATGTTTGGGATCATTGTCATGTTGGAAGACCCAGCCACGTTTCGTCTTCAATGCCCTTGCTGATGGAAGGAGGTTTGCACTCAAAATCTCACGATACATGGCCCCATTCATTCTGTCCTGTACATGGATCAGTCGTCCTGGTCCCTTTATGGAGAAACAGCCCCAAAGCACGATGTTGCCACCCCCATGCTTCACAGTAGGTATGGTGTTCTTTGGATGCAACTCAGCATTCTCTCTCCTCCAAACACGACGAGTTGTGTTTCTACCAAACAGTTCTATTTTGGTTTCATCTGACCATATGACATTCTCCCAATCCTCTTCTGGATCATCCAAATGCTCTCTAGCAAACTTCAGATGGGCCCGGACATGTACTGGCTTAAGCAGGGGGACACGTCTGGCACTGCAGGATCTGAGTCCCTGGCGGCGTAGTGTGTTACTGATGGTAGCCTTTGTTACGTTGGTCCCAGCTCTCTGCAGGTCATTCACTAGGTCCCCCCGTGTGGTCCTGGGATTTTTGCTCACCGTTCTTGTGATCATTTTGACCCCACGGGGTGAGATCTTGCGTGGAGCCCCAGATCGAGGGAGATTATCAGTGGTCTTGTATGTCTTCCATTTTCTAATTATTATCCCACAGTTGATTTGTTCACACCAAGCTGCTTGCCTATTGCAGATTCAGTCTTCCCAGCCTGGTGCAGGTCTACAATTCTGTTTCTGGTGTCCTTCGACAGCTCTTTGGTCTTCACCATAGTGGAGTTTGGAGTGTGACTGTTTGAGGTTGTGGACAGATGTCCTTTATACTGATAACAAGTTCAAACAGGTGCCATTGATACAGGTAATGAGTGCAGGACAGAGGAGCCTCTTAAAGAAGAAGGTACAGGTCTGTGAGAGCCAGAAATCTTGCTTGTTTGTAGGTGACCAAATACTTATTTTCCACCATAATTTGCAAATAAATTCTTTCCAGATCAGCCAATGTGATTGTCTGGATTTGTTTTCTCATTTTGTCTCTCATAGTTGAGGTCTACCTATGATGCCAATTACAGGCCTCTCTCATCTTTGTAAGTGGGAGAACTTGTACAATTGGTGGCGGACTAAATACTTTTTTGCCCCACTGTATATATATACACACACACAGATATATATATATATATATATATATATATATACTGTATATATGTGATTCTTTTGTACACATATTTCACATTGTTTGTGAACAGAGTTGCACAATATTTTCAAAGTGAATGTTTTGTTGATACATTTTATATAGTATTATTTGAACCCCTGTTCAACCCCAGCTGCGTAATTATTTATTATATATTATATATTTATTATATATCTTATATATTATATATTTATTATATATCTTTGGCACGGAGCTTTTCACATTTATATTACGATAGGCAAGATACCACCAGATGCATACCCATCGGATCGGGCGCCGCTAATGCGTTTCGAGGGCCACACCCTTTTCCTGTACGCACTTGTAGCCATACACCAAGCCTTAAACACTTTCAGTAGAGTGAGTAACGACTGGAAATTCTGATAAATGTTTTGGTTTTTTTTTTGCTCCCCCCTACTTCTTGCACAGACATCAAAGGGACAGGAAGTGAGGGGGAAATCTCATCCATGGAGTCACAGATAGAAATAAAAGCATAATACAAATTTTAACTCTTTCCCATTCTTTGCGCTGCACCTACAAAAAAAAAAAAAAAGAAGACAAAAAAAATCTGGACAATGAAAGCAAAGTCCCTGATTGGTTGCTGCAAGTTATTCTTTCAAAAAAAAATCCCAGCGCGCTCTGCAGGAATATACAAATTGTACGTTTTGCTTTTCACTAAGCCTTGTAATTACTTTGTTTTCCAACTCTTCGGGGAAGTCATTCACAACCCACTTTAATTATCGTTGGCGGGGCCGTGTTACCAAACACTGTTCATGTTAACATATTGCAGAGGAAGTTTCCGGTACAAAACTCGGTGAGAACTTCTCCAACCCGACTGCCCACCGCGTGCGTCCGCCGCAGATACTTTGTACCTCGGCAGGAAGTGGGGGAGGACGCACTCTCCCATAGCTCAGTATATTTATTGTGCGCGTTGATACATTTTAACTCCTTCGCTATTAATTAATTATACAATTTTCGGATATTTTTATTTTATTTTTTGTTTTTTTATTATTATTATTGTTATTATTATTATTATTTTTATGGATCATTAATTTATTTTTTTTTTTGGGGGGGGGGTAACTACAGACCAGGTAAAGATAAATGTGTTTGGAGTAATGCTAAACAATTTAAAAAATTTAGAAAGCAGGAGATAGAAATTTTTTTTTGTGCCAAACATTCTGGATAACTGACTTTTATATCTGATTGTAACTAGAATGGAAACTGAAGCACCACACCGGTGGATGTGCAAAAAAAAAAAAGACATAGTGAAATAAATCTGAACAAAAAAAAAAAAACACAAAAAAAACAATAAAAAAATAAAAACATAAATAAATTATATTTATATATATATATATATATATATATATATGTATAAATATATATATATATATATTTGTGTTCAAAATACTAGCAGTCAGACATCACTAACCGGATCAATCACTGGTTTTGGTAGAAATGATATTTCTACATGGCAAATAATTTCCTAGCAGGTGTAGTAGAGTCATAGAAATCCAACAGACCCGACAGTCATGACATGCATGCTGCTGATTCTGTGTCATTGAATCACTCATTGAAAGGGGCGTGTTCAAAATAATAGCCGTGTGGAGTTCTATTAGTGAGGTCATTCATTCTTTGATAAACAGGTGGCAATTATTGCCCTTATTTAAGGAAGGAAGGCAGCAAATGTTGGACATGCTGGTTACAGTGCATTTCTCTCTGAAATTCTGAGGAAAATGGGTCGTTCCAGACATTGTTCAGAAGAACAGCGTACCTTGATTAAAAAGTTGATTGGAGAGGGGAAAACATATAAAGAAGTGCAGAAAATGATCGGCTGCTCAGCTAAAATGATGGCAAATGCTTTAAAATGGCAACCAAAACCTGAAAGACGTGGAAGAAAGCGAAAAACTACCATTGGAATGGATAGAAGAATAGCCAAAATGGGGCGGACTCAGCCAACAATCAGCTCCAGGAAGATGAAAGAAGGTGTGACGTTCCCTGTGAGGACTGTTACAATTAGAAGACGCCGATGTGAAGCCAAGCTATCTGCAAGAAGTCCCCGCAAAGTCCCACTGTTGGGAAAAAGACGTGTGCTGAAGAGGTTACAATCTGCCAAAGAGCACATTGACTGGCCTAAAGAGAAATGGCGCAACATTTTGTGGACTGATGAAAGTAAGATTGTTCTTTTTGGGTCTAGTGGGCGGAGACAGTTTGTCAGACGACCCCCAAACACTGAATTCAAGCCACAGTACACTGTGAAGACCGTGAAGCATGGTGGTGCAAGCATCATGATATGGGGATGTTTCTCATACTACGGTGTTGGGCCTATTTATCGCATACCAGGGATCATGGATCAGTTTGAATACATCAGAATACTTGAAGAGGTCATGCTGCCTTATGCTGAAGAGGAAATGCCCTTGAAATGGGTGTTCCAACAAGACAACGACCCCAAACACACCAGTAAACGTGCAACATCTTGGTTCCAGACCAACAAGATGGACGTTATGGAGTGGCCAGCCCAATCCCCGGATCTTCATCCAATAGAAAACTTGTGGGGTGACATCAAAAATGCCGTTTCTGAGGCAAAACCAAGAAATAGAGAAGAACTGTGGAATGTGGTCCAATCATCCTGGGCTGGAATACCTGATCACAGGGGCCAGAAGTTGGGGGACTCCATGCAACACAGATGTACAGCAGTTCTCAGAAACAGTGCGACTACAACCAAATATTCATGAAGTCATTCAAAGGAAAGCAAAATCTTCAAACATTTCTCAGTTTATATAGTGAATGTTGGAGTTTGTAAAGAAGAATACAAACACTGCGATTTTTTTGAACCCTCTAATATTCACTTTTCTTCCATTTTTTAGAGGAACAACACAAATTTGATGTATTTTCTTCATGTTGTGATTTGGAATAGAATGTGTCGTGTTCCCAATGCATTTGTGTGGATGGAAATAAAAGCTATTAGAAGGATTTTCAGCTTTATTCACTTTTTTCAACACACTGCTATTGTTTTGAACACAACTGTATATATATATATAATTTATTTGTTATTTTTTTTTATGTATTTTTTTCGTTATTTTTTTTTATCCTGAAATTATATTTCAACATTGGCAGAGATCCTTTTATGGATCATGATTTTTTTTTTGTGTGTGTGTGGAAGGGGGGTGGGGGACTACAGACCAGGTAAAGATAAATGTGTTTGTAGTACTGCGAAACAGTTTTAAAAATTTGAGAAAGCAGGAGATTTTTAGTGCCAAACATTCTGGATAGTTGACTTTTATATCTGACGTGGCGCTTCAATTTCAATTTTCATTGCGTTAACCACTTCCCGTCCGGCCCAGGGGCAGACTGACCATTTGGAAACTCGGGCACTGCCCCAGGGCCCGGGGTCAGTAGGGGGCCCCATGAGATGCCCCTGGTACCTTTTTTATAGGCTTTTTTGAGTTTGGGCAAGGACACAGGGGCCCCATGATCCCCTATTGCTCGGGGGCCCCATTAGTTGTCAGTCCGCCCCTGGTCTGGCCCATGTATATAAACGGCTGGACTGGAGCAGTGCAGGAGCGGGTTGCCATTTATAAACGGCGCCCGCATTCACAGTCTGTGCACGCTCCCTGGAAGCGCGTGGCACCGTGAACATCGATCTCTGTACGGGACCTCTGTCTGAGGTCCCGATCATGTGATCACTGATTGGCCAATCAGTGATCACATGAATAGTAGTAAGTAAGATGTCACTTGCAAGATGTCCCTACCTATCTCCGAGTACTGTCCTTTGGTCACACCCCCTACCCACCCTCCAGTACCACCCCTTTTAGAGAATACAGAACTAAGTATCATTTTATGGTGACAAGTAATTTGTATGGAATTTGTACAAGAAAATCAGTGAAACAGATCCTGTGCAGCCAACAACAACAGATCCCCCCGTCAACAATAGATCTCCCTAGCAAAAATAGATCCATCCCAAACAAAAAATTCTGGCAGCGACAACAGATCTCCCAGCAGTCAACATCAATAAACCCTCCAGCAGCCAGCAACAATAGACCCCTCCCTCAGTAGTAGATCTCTCCAAGCAATTATATTTCCCCACCAGCAACAATAGAACCCTCCAACAACAATAGACCTCCATGCAAAAATAGATCCCCTCCAGCAACAATAGACCCCTCCCTCCTCAGTAGATCTCTCCCAGCAATTATATGTCCCCCACCAGCAACAATAGAACTCTCCAGCAACAATGGACCCCCATGCAAAAATAGATCCCCTCCAGCAACAATAGACCCCTCCCTCAGCAGTAGATCTTTCCCAGCAATTATATGTCTCCCACCAGCAACAATAGAACTCTCCAGCAACAATGGACCCCCATGCAAAAATAGATCCCCTCCAGCAACAATAGACCCCTCCCTCCTCAGTAGATCTCTCCCAGCAATTATATGTCCCCCACCAGCAACAATAGAACTCTCCAGCAACAATGGACCCCCATGCAAAAATAGATCCCCTCCAGCAACAATAGACCCCTCCCTCAGCAGTAGATCTTTCCCAGCAATTATATTTCCCCACCAGCAACAATAGAACCCTCCAACAACAATAGAGCTCCATGCAAAAATAGATCCCCTCCAGCAACAATAGACCCCTCCCTCCTCAGTAGATCTCTCCCAGCAATTATATGTCTCCCACCAGCAACAATAGAACTCTCCAGCAACAATGGACCCCCATGCAAAAATAGATCCCCTCCAGCAACAATAGACCCCTCCCTCAGCAGTAGATCTTTCCCAGCAATTATATTTCCCCACCAGCAACAATAGAACCCTCCAACAACAATAGACCTCCATGCAAAAATAGATCCCCTCCAGCAACAATAGACCCCTCCCTCAGCAGTAGATCTCTCCCAGCAATTATAATCCCCCACCAGCAACAATAGAACCCTCCAGCAACAATAGACCCCCATGCAAAATAGATCCCTTCCAGCAACAATAGATCCCTCCGGAGCCAGCATCAAAGGACCCTCCAGCACACCCCAGTACCCCTTACCATTACATAGATTCAGTGCTGAAGGTGCCAGAACTGCGTTCCCCCGCGTTCCCGCTGAAAAAAAGCCCTGACTATAAATCAGTTTTATTTTATACATGTATGGTCTGGTCCAGAGGCGTCCCTAGGGTTGGTGTCACCCGGTGCGATAACACTTGTCAGTGTCGGATCTGCAGATTGAGCATAATGGATCAGAGTCCGATCCATTATGCTCCCCAATCTGCAGATCCCATCCACCCTACAGGGATCGTCGGCATGCAACCTATACGGGGTGACACCGGACCTGCTCCACGAAAAGGTAAGTTGTAAAGAAAGCTGAAGATCCCCGCAGGATCGTCGGCTTGCTTTACAACTTTTAGGTAAACTGACATTTTTGAGGACAGTGAGGAGCATATTGTGGACAAAGAGGCCAATGTTGTCAAGAGGCATGTAAGAGACCATCAACTTATTCTGGAAAAGCCATCACTGAACAGGGGGGGGCTCCAATACCATTTGTTTTTCACAGATCCTACAGGTGAGGTGCACATTTTGGATGGAGAGGACAACTGGTTATCAAGAAGCATGAAAGAGACCAATGGCTTACTCTGGAAAAGCCATCATCAAAATGGAAGGGGGGCTCCAACAACATTTGGTTTCCTCAAATGTTACAGTTCAAGACTCAGCAGTCTTACTACACTCTTAGGCAAAGGGACATTTTTGAGGACAGTGAGGTGCACATTGTGGACAGAGAGGACAATGGTTGTCAAGAAGCATGAAAGAGACCATCAACGTACTCTGGAAAAGCCATCATCAAAATGGGAGGGGGACTCCAACACCATTTTTTGGGCCCCAAATTCTACAGGTCAAGACTGAGGTGCACATTGTGGACAGAGAGGACAAGTGGTTATCAAGAGGCATGAAAGAGACCATCAACGTATTCTGGAAAATCCATCACTGAACAGTGGTGGGGCTCCAATACCGTTTGTCTTTCACACATTCTGCAGGTCAGGACTCTGCAGTCTTCCTGCACTTTAGGAAAAGGGACTTTTTTTGAGGACAGTGAGGTGCACATTTTGGATGGAGAGGACAACTGGTTATCAAGATTATCAAGAGGCATGAAAGAGATCATCAACTTATTCTGGAAAAGCCATCACTGAACAGGGGTGAGGGAGGGGTCTCCAAATCCATTTGTCTTTCACAGATTCTATAGGTCAGGACTCAGCAGTCTTCCTACTCTTCAGGAAAATGGACATTTTTTCTGAGGACAGTGAGGTGCACATTTTGGATGGAGAGGACAACTGGTTATCAAAAGGCATGAAAGAGACCAACGGCTTACTATGGAAAAGTCATCATCTAAATGGGAGGGGGACTCCAACACCATTTTTTGGGCCCCAAATTCTACAGGTCAAGACTCAGCAGTCTTACTACACTTTTAGGAAAAGGGACATTTTTGAGGACAGTGAGGTGCACATTGTGGACAGAGAGGACAAGTGGTTATCAAAAGGCATGAAAGAGACAATCAACGTGTTCTGGAAAAGCCATCACTGAACAGTGGTGGGGCTCCAATACCGTTTGTCTTTCACACATTCTACAGGTCAGGACTCAGCAGTCTTCCTGCACTTTAGGAAAAGGGACATTTTTTTGAGGACAGTGAGGTGCACATTTTGGATGGAGCGGACAACTGGTTATCAAGAGACATGATAGAGACCAACTCCTTACGCTAGAAAAGCCACCATCAAAATGGGAGGGCGGCTCCAACACCATTTGTTTTCCCCAAATTCTACAGGTCAGGACTCAGCAGTCTTACTACACTTTTAGGTAAAGGGACATTTTTGAGGACAGTGAGGTGAATATTCTGGACAGAGAGGACATTGGTTGTCAAGAGGCATGAAAGAGACCAATGGCTTACTCTGGAAAAGCCATCATCAAAATGGGAGGGGGACTCCAACACCATTTTTTGGGCCCCAAATTCTACAGGTCAAAACTCAGCAGTCTTACTTCACTTTTAGATAAAGGGACATTTTTGAGGACAGTGAGGTGCACATTGTGGACAGAGAGGGCAAGTGGTTATTAAAAGGCATGAAAGAGACCATCAACTTATTCTGGAAAAGCCATCACTGAACAAGGGTGGGGGTGGGGGGGGAGTTCAATACCGTTTGTATCTCAAAGATTCTACAGGTCAGCAATACAAATTGGCACATGGAAATGCCAGGACTAACACAATTATATATACTGTATATGTACAGGTTCACATTGAATAGGGGACCCTGTCGGTTTTCTCAGTCTAGGACCTGGCGGTTCCATCACTGTCTTTCACAGATTCTACAGGTCAGGACTCAGCAGTCTTCCTACTCTTCAAGAAAAGGGATATTTTTTTGAGGACAGTGAGGTGCATATTTTGGGTGGAGAGGACAACTGGATATCAAGAGGCATGAAAGAGACCAACGGGTTACTCTGAAAAAGCCATCATCAAATTGGGAGGGGGGATCCAACACCATTTGTTTTCCCCAAATTCTACAGGTCAAGACTTAGCAGTCTTACTACACTTTTAGGTAAAGGGACATTTTTGAGGACAGTGAGGTGCATATTGTGGACAGAGAGGACAATGGTTGTCAAGAGGCATGAAAGAGACCAACGGCTTACTCTGGAAAAGCCATCATCAAAATGGGAGGGGGACTCCAACACCATTTTCTTGGCCCCAAATTCTACAGGTCAAAACTCAGCAGTCTTACTTCACTTTTAGATAAAGGGACATTTTTGAGGACAGTGAGGTGCACATTGTAGACAGAGAGGACAAGTGGTTATCAAGAGGCATGGACAAGACCATCAACGTATTCTAGAAAAGCCATCACTGAACAGGGGCTGGGGGCTCCAACACCACTTGTCTTTCACACATAATGGGTTTTAACATCTCTATTATAACAACAGTTCACACCTTCAGCCATGTAAATCCAAGAATCAAAGGACACCTATGAAACCTTCCTGACACAAAGGATGTGATTATTTAACTAGAACAAGGTGGCTCAGCAATGTTCACAACTTTCATCCAGTTTTTGGAGAAAAACATCTGCCTTTCCTTGGTGGTTGGATCAAGGTATCGGTGCTACCTGTGTGGCTATCAATGCCAGGGGAATTTTTCTGGCACTCGTTAGAACTGAAGAAGTGTCTTGGATAGGCTACAAAACATATTCAACATTACAGAACAGGTGTAATTGAGTGTGACTGATTACTACTAGATATACCATGACCTGGATAATGAGAGCCTTCACAGATATGAAGCTGCCCCCTTGCTTTGCTCAACTCCTCTGAGAAGGCTTTCCACAAGATTTTGGATTGTGTTTGGGTGAATTTGTGCCTATTTATTCAAAAGAGCATGTTTGAGGTCAGGTACTGATGAGAAGACCTGCCTTCCAAATAGGGGCAGACTGACAACTCATGGGGCCCCCGGGCAATAGGGGATCATGGGCCCCTGTGTCCTTGCCCAAACTCAAAAAAGCCTATGAAAAAGGTACCAGGGGCATCACATGGGACCCCCTACTGACCCCGGGCCCTCGGGCAGTGCCCGAGTTTCCAAATGGTCAGTCCACCTCTGCTTCCAACTGGAGTCCTACTTCCTACCAAAGGTGTTCAGTAGGGTTGAGCTCCGAGCTCTGAAGACCACTTGAGTTCCTCCATACCAGTATCATCAAACCATGTCTTTAATAAGTTGGCTTTGTACATAGGGGCACAGTCATGATGGAACAGCAAAGGGTCTTCACCAAACTGTTACCACAAATTAGAAGCACACAATTGTCTAAATGGTCTTTGTATGCTTTAACATTAACCGTATACTTCAGTGGAAATACCTGAGCTAAATCAAGGGGGTTTCACATACTTTTGACCGTATGTATTATAATTATGTAATGTCAGCATTACAGTTTATCCTACAGAGCAGTGGTATCCAGACCAGACTTGGATGTGGCCCTTTGATTGCCTTTATCTGGCCCATGGTGCATCCTTCCTCCCACTGACACCAACAATGGGGCACTATTCCTCCCACTGACACCACTGGTGGTCAGTGGGAAGAATGCTCCTTACATTGGGGGTCAGCGGAAAGAAGGTCCCTTACATTAGTTGCCAGTGGGAAGAATCATTGGGGGTCAGTGGGAAGAATGTTCCTTACATTGGTGGTCATTGGGAAGAATGTCCATTACATTGGGGTCAGTGGGAAGATTATCCCTTACATTGGTGATCATTGGGAAGAATGCCTCTGACATTGGTGGTCAGTGGGAAGAATGCTCCTTACATTGGGGGTCAGCGGAAAGAATGTCCCTTACATTGGTGGTCAGTGGGAAGAATTTCCCTTACATTGGTGATCAGTGGGAAGAATGTCCCTTACATTGGGGGTCAGTGGGAAGATTGTCCCTTACATTGGTGGTCAGTAGAAAGAATGTCCCTTACATGAGTTGCCAGTGGGAAGAATCATTGGGGGTCAGTGGGAAGAATTTTCCTTACATTGAGGGTCAGTGGGAAGAATGTCCCTTACATTGGTGGTCAGTGGGAAGAATGTCCCTTACATTGGTGGTCAGTGGGAAGAATGTCCCTTACATTGGTGATCAGTGGGAAGAATGTCCCTTACATTGGTGGTCAGTGGGAAGAATGCTCCTTACATTGGTGGTCAGTGGGAAGAATGCTCCTTACATTGGTGGTCAGTGGGAAGAATGTCCCTTACATTGGTGGTCAGTGGGAAGAATGCTCCTTACATTGGGGGTCAGCGGAAAGAATGTCTCTTACATTGGTGGTCAGTGGGAAGAATGTCCCTTACAGTTGGGGTCAGAGGGAAGAATTCTCCTTACATTGGTGGTCAGTAGAAAGAATGTCCCTTACATTAGTTGCCAGTGGGAAGAATCATTGGGGGTCAGTGGGAAGAATGTTCCTTACATTGGTGGTCAGTGGGAAGAATGCTCCTTACATTGGTGGTCAGTGGGAAGAATGCCCTTTACATTGGTGATCAGCGGAAAGAATGTCCCTTACATTTGGGGTCAGAGGGAAGAATTCTCCTTACATTGGTGATCAGTGGGAAGAATGTCCCTTACATTGGTGGTCAGTGGGAAGAATGTCCCTTACATTGGTGGTCAGTGGGAAGAATGTCCCTTACATTGGGGGTCAGTGGGAAGAATGCCCCTTACATTGGGGGTCAGTGGGAAGAATGTCCCTTACATTGGTGGTCAGTGGGAAGAATGTCCCTTACATTGGTGGTCAGTGGGAAGAATGTCCCTTACATTGGTGGTCAGTGGGAAGAATGTCCCTTACATTGGTGGTCAGTGGGAAGAATGTCCCTTACATTGGTGATCAGTGGGAAGAATGTCCCTTACATTGGGGGTCAGTGGGAAGAATGTCCCTTACATTGGGGGTCAGAGGGAAGAATTCTCCTTACATTGGTGGTCAGTAGAAAGAATGTCCCTTACATTGGGGGTCAGTGGGAAGAATCATTGGGGGTCAGTGGGAAGAATGTTCCTTACATTGGTGGTCAGTGGGAAGAATGTCCCTTACATTGGCGGTCAGTAGGCACAACGTCCCTTTGAAGGAACCCCGGAGTTTCACGGAACCTTGGTATAAAAAGGGAGACGTACACAGTGTCTGTCTAAAATTGCACACTGCTGGAAAACCAACTATCTTGATTTATACAAAGGGCGATGACCCTGCCAAACATTTCTCTAGCAATAACCATCTTGACAAGTAAATATGGCAATTCTTTTCACGATATTCCGGGGCAGGAAATTAAACCTCATCACACACACAGGACAGGAGACTTGGATATATATTGTATATATTTGGGATGTAATTATATAATTATATGGGATCTTCTTTTGCAATGTTTTATTTTAGCTGCGATCACATATCCTACACTAGTACAGTGCAATGCTGATTTCCAGCACGGCGCTCCCATTAACTCAACATTAATATTATTATTATTATTTGTTTTTTCATTTATATATTTTCTTTTCTTTTTTTTACAATGGATATCGTGTTACGGCGCAGACAGATAAAAGGCTTCTCTTATTTTTCTGAGGACACTTTATCCAAATGTGTAATCCATTCTCTGTGTTTTCAGAAACTTGGATAAGAAGCTCAACACGAACCTGCAAAAGACCAACAGTGTCCTCCAGTGGTCGCTTCTCCGCTGCGCAACGGTAGGAGGAGAAAAAAAAAAAATCGAAATTTTTGCTTTGAGATACAAATTGATGATATTACGGCCTAAATAACCAGTTGCTGCACATGGTTACATCTAAATCTGAAAATTAAAAAAAAAAAATATCGACGGTGGACTAAAATCTATGAGCGTATGATGTCCAGTGTAGTAAATGGCTTTATATTGTAATGTCAGCCGTTTAGCTATGAAGGGCTTAATCTGTGCACTGTATGATGAGACCTCCATTATCGATGAACGACTTGCTGTGATCTTGTCCCGTCTAGGCTGATGCTTCTGCTACACCTAAAGCCCATCGCACCTCCAGGAATCCTCCCAGCCGGGCATAAAGCATGCAAACTGTGTACTTCTCGGATGTCGGAGACTGCAGCAGGGGCTCGTGGTGATGGGAACTCGGCCATACGCTGAACTTCCAAGAGTTAGATACATTGTATCAATTCCAAGGATCCACATACTTCCCAATCTTGTCCGATCAGCATTCACTTTCTACCTTCTCAATCGGATTGTGCAATCTCTGTACAATCGCCTTTATATTTACCAAAACTAGGTCACACCTATGCCACCCATCCAATTTGGAAGGTCCTTTGTGCTTCACAGGTAGATTCTAAAGACAATGGCCCGGGCTCAGTAGGGGGCCCCATGTGATGCCCCTGGTACCTTTTTCATAGGCTTTTTTGGGTTTTGGGTGTGGGCAAGGACACAGGGGCCCCATGAGTTGTCAGTCCACCCCGGGTGAGCATGCCCCACACACTCTAATCGTGCAATCTCTGTACAATCTCCTTTAAACTCACCAAAACTAGGGCACACCTATGCCACCCATCCAATTTGGAAGGTCCTTTGTGCTTCACAGGTAGATTCTAAAGACAATGGCCCGGGCTCAGTAGGGGGCCCCATGTGATGCCCCTGGTACCTTTTTCATAGGCTTTTTTGGGTGTGGGCAAGGACACAGGGGCCCCATGATCCCCTATTGCCTGGGGGCCCCATGAGTTGTCAGTCCACCCCTGGTTGAGCATGCCCCACACACTCTACTCATGTAATCTCTGTACAATCGCCTTTAAACTTACCAAAACTAGGGCACACCTATGCCACCCATCCAATTTGGAAGGTCCTTTGCGCTTCACCGGTAGATGTAAAGACAATGGCCCGGGCTCAGTAGGGGGCCCCATGAGATGCCCCTGGTACCTTTTTCATAGGCTTTTTTGGGTTTTGGGTGTGGGCAAGGACACAGGGGCCCCATGAGTTGTCAGTCCACCCCGGTTGAGCATGCCCCACACACTCTAATCGTGCAATCTCTGTACAATCTCCTTTAAACTCACCAAAACTAGGGCACACCTATGCCACCCATTTAATTTGGAAGGTCCTTTGCGCTTCACAGGTAGATCTAAAGACAATGGCACACATCAGATTGCATAGTGTATGGTCACCTATCAGCATTCTCCTTCTACCTTCTCATTAACCCTTAATGTTGAGCATGCCACGCACACTCTAATCGTGCAATCTCTGTACAATCGCCCTTAAATTTACCAAAACTAGGGCACACCTATGCCAACCATCCAATTTGGAAGGTCCTTTGTGCTTCACCAGTAGATATAAAGACGATGGCACACATCAGATTGCATAGTATATGGTCACCTATCTGCATTCTACCTTCTCATTAACCCTTAAGGCTGAGCAGACTGAATACGATCGAATTGTGCAATCTCTGTACAATCTCCTTTATATTTACCAAAACTAAGACACACCTATTCAATTTGGCCCTACCTTGGTGGATCTAAAGCAGGGGTGGACTGACCATTTGGAAACTTGGGCACTGCCTGAGGGCCCGGGGTCAGTAGGGGGCCCCATGAGATGCCCCTGGTACCTTTTTCATAGGCATTTTTGAGTTTGGGCAAGGACACAGGGGCCCCATGATCCCCTATTGCCCGGGGGCCCCATGAGTTGTCAGTCCGCCCCTGATCTAAAGACAATGGCACACATCAGATTGCATAGTGTATGGTCACCTATCAGTATTCTCATTCTACCTTCTCATTAACCCCTAATGTTGAGCACAGGGGTGGACTGACCATTCAAGCACTCGGGCACTGCCTGGGGGCCCGGGCTCAGTAGGGGGTCCCATGAGATGCCCCTGGTACATTTCATTGGCTTTTTCATAGGCTTTTTTGGGTGTGGGCAAGGACACGGGGGCCCCATGATCCCCTATTGCCCGGGGGCCCCATGAGTTGTCAGTCCACCCCTGGTTGAGCATGCCCCACACACTCTAATCATGCAATCTCTGTACAATCTCCTTAAAATTTACCAAAACTAGGACACACCTATGCCACCCATCCAATTTGGAAGGTGCTTTGCGCTTCACCGGTAGATATAAAGACAATGGCACACATCAGATTGCATAGTGTATGGTCACCTATCAGCATTCTCCTTCTACCTTCTCATTAACCCTTAATGTTCAGCATGCCCCTCACAATCTAATTGTGCAATCTCTATACAATCGCCTTTAAATTTACCAAAACTAAGACACACCTATTCAGGGGCGGACTGACAACTCATGGGGCCCCCAGGCAATAGGGAATCATGGGGCCCCTGTGTCCTTGCCCACAGTCAAATCACACCCAAAAAAGCCTATGAAAGGTACCAGATCCCAAGAACTGGATCTGGGTTTGTTCAAACTCACATTTCTCCAGTTTGATGTAAAGTCGGTTCATCCTTAACCAGGGGCGGACTGAAAACTCATGGGGCCCCCTGGGCAATAGGGAATCATGGGGCCCCTGTGTCCTTGCCTAAACTCATAAAAAAAGCCTATGAAAGGTACCAGGGACATCTCATGGGGCCCCCTACTGACCCCAGGCCCTCGGGCAGTGCCCAAGCTCCCCAATGGTCAGTCCGCCCCTTCACCTATTCAATTTGGCCCTTCACAGGTAGATCTAAAGACAATGGCACACATCAGATTGCATAGTATATGGTCACCTATCAGCATTCTCCGACTTTCTCATTAACCCTTAAGGCTGAGCAGACCGAACACAATCGGATTGTGGTTGTACAGTGTATGGTCACCTATGAGCGCCATGCTCAGCAGCTGGACACATCCAGGACCATAAAATCTACTCCACTCCAGTGCTGCAAAATGCAAACTTCACCAATACATCATAGGGCAGCCTGCAGGTTCTGATGTTAATACGGGGGGGGGGGGGGGGAGCTGCCATAGACCAGCAGTAACATAGTATCAGCTATTACAATGAACATTGGAGCCCATTGGGTACCAGAGATGGTTTGCAGGTTGCAATATAGACAAGCAATGAATCAGGCTGGTACCAGCCACCCAACAATCTGCAGATCACAGGCTGGCCATGAAATGCCTTCTACCTACACAGTGCAGGAAACTGCTGGATTATTGTATTCTGCACCCAGAGCAATCCCTATCACAACAGATCCCACCTAGACAACTGTCAGAGAGCCCCCCCCAGGGGTCTATGCATCACACCCAAGTGTCCCCATCACTTACAGTTTGCAGCTGTTGATCCCAGGGGCCACACAGCAGACAGCACACACAGAAAAGCCCCCAACAATGTTGCATTAGAATCCATTGTTATTTTTTTTTTTTCCAGATTTCTTTTTTCCTCCAGCAGAACCTGCTCAGGTAGAGGAGGCAGGGAGTGAGGATTGTATCCCAGATCTCTGTGATTGCTCAGACAATCCTGTGCTCTCAGCAGCATCCAGATAATCCAGGCTGGGCTGCAGACTTCCTCTGCCAAACTCCTGCAACACAACCATCCACCAGGCAGCCAGAGAGGAGACTCCAGAGGGGAGAGGAGGAGAGGAGACTCAGGAGAGGAGAGGAGGAGAGGAGAGGCAGCTTCCAGTGCCGGGGGAAGATTCAGCACTGAGATGGTGGACAGCTCCTTATAGGCGAGCAATGGAGCTCTCCACCCACAGCCCGGAGCAGATACACCCACTGTGCATGGGAGCAGGAGGAGTGCACTGTGCATGGGAGCAGGAGGAGTGCACTGTGCATGGGAGCAGGAGGAGTACACTGTGCATGGGAGCAGGAGGAGTACACTGCATGGGAGCAGGAGGAGTACACTGTGCATGGGAGCAGGAGGAGTACACTGCATGGGAGCAGGAGGAGTACACTGTGCATGGGGGCAGGAGGAGTACACTGTGCATGGGAGCAGGAGGAGTACACCGTGCATGGGAGCAGGAGGAGTGCACTGTGCATGGGAGCAGGAGGAGTACACTGTGCATGGGAGCAGGAGGAGTGCACTGTGCATGGGAGCAGGAGGAGTACACTGTGCATGGGAGCAGGAGGAGTACACTGTGCATGGGAGCAGGAGGAGTACACTGTGCATGGGAGCAGGAGGAGTGCACTGTGCATGGGAGCAGGAGGAGTACACTGCATGGGAGCAGGAGGAGTACACTGTGCATGGGAGCAGGAGGAGTACACTGTGCATGGGAGCAGGAGGAGTACACTGCATGGGAGCAGGAGGAGTACACCGTGCATGGGAGCAGGAGGAGTACACTGTGCATGGGAGCAGGAGGAGTACACTGCATGGGAGCAGGAGGAGTACACCGTGCATGGGAGCAGGAGGAGTACACTGCATGGGAGCAGGAGGAGTACACTGTGCATGGGAGCAGGAGGAGTACACTGCATGGGAGCAGGAGGAGTACACTGTGCATGGGAGCAGGAGGAGTACACTGTGCATGGGAGCAGGAGGAGTACACTGCATGGGAGCAGGAGGAGTACACCGTGCATGGGAGCAGGAGGAGTACACCGTGCATGGGAGCAGGAGGAGTACACCGTGCATGGGAGCAGGAGGAGTACACTGAGCATGGGAGCAGGAGGAGTACACCGTGCATGGGAGCAGGAGGAGTGCACTGTGCATGGGAGCAGGAGGAGTACACCGTGCATGGGAGCAGGAGGAGTACACTGTGCATGGGAGCAGGAGGAGTACACCGTGCATGGGAGCAGGAGGAGTACACCGTGCATGGGAGCAGGAGGAGTACACCGTGCATGGGAGCAGGAGGAGTACACCGTGCATGGGAGCAGGAGGAGTACACTGTGCATGGGAGCAGGAGGAGTACACCGTGTATGGGAGCAGGAGGAGTACATTGTGCATGGGAGCAGGAGAAGTACACTGCATGGGAGCAGGAGGAGTACACCGTGCATGGGAGCAGGAGGAGTACACCGTGCATGGGAGCAGGAGGAGTACACCGTGCATGGGAGCAGGAGGAGTACACTGTGCATGGGAGCAGGAGGAGTACACTGTGCATGGGAGCAGGAGGAGTACACTGTGTATGGGAGCAGGAGGAGTACATTGTGCATGGGAGCAGGAGAAGTACACTGCATGGGAGCAGGAGGAGTACACCGTGCATGGGAGCAGGAGGAGTACACCGTGCATGGGAGCAGGAGGAGTGCACTGTGCATGGGGGCAGGAAGAGTACACCGTGCATGGGAGCAGGAGGAGTACATTGTGCATGGGAGCAGGAGGAGTACACCGTGCATGGGAGCAGGAGGAGTACACCGTGCATGGGAGCAGGAGGAGTGCACTGTGCATGGGAGCAGGAGGAGTACACTGCATGGGAGCAGGAGGAGTACACTGCATGGGAGCAGGAGGAGTACACTGCATGGGAGCAGGAGAAGTACACTGCATGGGGGCAAGAGAAGTACACTGCATGGGGGCAGGAGAAGCACACTGTGCATGGGGGAAAGAAAAGTACACTGCATGGGGGCAGGAGAAGCGCACTGTGCATGGGAGGCTGGGAGCAATACACTGTCTATAGGAGACTGGGAGCAGGAGCAGCACAATGTGCATGGGAGGTTGGGTGCAGTACACTGTCTAGGGGAGGCTGGGAGCAGGAACAGTGCATGGAAGTCTGGGTGCAGGAGAAGTACAATGTGCATGGGAGGTTTGGTGCAGGAGCAGTACACTGTGTAGGGGAGGCTGGGAGCAGGAGGAATGCACTGTGCATAGGAGTCTGGGTGCAAGAGAAGTACAATGTGCATAGGAGTCTGGGTGCAGGAGCAGCACACTGTGGATGGGAGTCTGGGTGCAGGAGCAGCACACTGTGGATGGGAGTCTGGGTGCAGGAGCAGCACACTGTGGATGGGAGTCTGGGTGCAGGAGGTACAGTCCAGCGATGTCACAGCCAGCACAGGGAGCAATAGGCACACAGAGATACTATTTGTTTATTCATTCTCTCTCCTCCATATACATCTCAGCAGATGTCACTGTCTGGTATCTACATGACGTTTCTACAGAACAAAAACTTTCCAAAACTGTCCAAGTATTTTGTGGTTCTCAGTAATTTTTATGGAATGTGTTAATGATAACAAAGTCAATGTAATCTCTGGCCGCATCAGCATCACAGCTGTCCTTAAAGAGTTGTTGGATCTGTAAGACTAGATGCCCAGAGCACCCCCCCCCCCTTTACCTCAGAAGTCAAGCGTCCCCCACCCACCCTTATATCACAGTGCACCGTACTTACCTGCTGCCAGAAAGAAACTGGGGGCGGAGCTAGGAAGCAGAAAGTGCAGGGTCTGGAGGAGGATCAGAGGAGTGCTGGAGTCAGCTGCCTGAGTCTGCTGAAAGCTGATACCAGGGGAAGCTGAGATGAGGGGGTGCAGCAACTGCAGGGAGGGACGCAGGATCTGTAGGAGGAGTTCTGCCTTCCTTTCTGCTGTCAGATGCTGAGATGGGGGGTAGAAAGGAGCCTCTCTGTGGCTGCATAGAAAAGCAGGATTGGTAGGAGAAGTTCTGCCTTCCTTTCTGCTGAGATGGGGGGTAGAAAGGAGCCTCTCTGTGGCCACACAGAAAAGCAGGTTCTGTAGGAGGAGTTCTGCCTTCCTTTCTGCTGAGATGGGGGGTAGAAAGGAGCCTCTCTGTGGCCACACAGAAAAGCAGGTTCTGTAGGAGGAGTTCTGCCTTCCTTTCTGCTGTCAGATGCTGAGATGGGGGGTAGAAAGAAGCCTCTCCGTGGCCGCACAGAAAAGCAGGATCAGTAGGAGGAGTTCTGCCCTCCTTTCTGCTGGGATTGGGGGGTAGAAAGGAGCCTCTCCGTGGCTGAACAGAAAAGCAGGAATGGTAGGAGGAGTTCTGCCTTCCTTTATGCTGTCGGATGCTGAGATGGAGGTTAGAAAGTAGCCTCTCTGTGGCCACACAGAAAAGCAGGATCAGTAGAAGGAGTTCTGCCCTCCTTTCTGCTGAGATGGGGGGTAGAAAGGAGCCTCTCCATGGCCGCATAGAAAAGCACCGGAGTCCTGTCCTCCTCTTTGCTGGTGTGTGCTGAGACAAGGTGGGGGCGGAGATGAAGGGGTTGCCGCAGATGCAGGAGAGGTGCTTGTGCCACATGAAATGACCTGGAGGGCCGGATTCGGCCCCTGGGCCTTATGTTTGACACATGCATCCTATGGTGTCTTGTATAATACTCATGCCAAAATACAAAACAGACAACCCATAGTGTACAAATGAACGTCTTTACTGCTGAAAATGGTGAAACCGTACAAGATATAGATAAAAGCATGTACAGGTAGGCCAAAGCTCTCCAAGAGGGCAGCGGGATGACGTCATGTGCGTAGCTCCTCCCCCTACACACATTACATCCTGGGCAGGCTTTCTTAGTAGGTGTGCAGCTGAAGACATACCCGCATTTTGTGCTCTCCCCTCCAGAAATAAGGGTAACATGGGAGGAACCCATACAACCGGAACAACTACTGTGACCCTACCGGCCCCATGGCAACAGCAGAAAACTGGAAAGTTAAGCCGGAAAAAGAGGGGAAACCGAGTCTAACCAAAGGGGGAATTATACAAGACACAGGGTTTTTTTTCAGCGGGAATGCTGGGGAACGTAGTTCTGGCACCCCCAGCACTGAATGTACATAATGGCAAGGGGTGCTGGGATGAACTGGAAGGTCTATTGATATTGGCTGCTGGGGGATATATCGTCACTGCAAGGGATCTATTTTTGCATGGTGGTCTATTGTTGCTGAGGAGGTCTATTGTTGCTGGAGGGGGATATATTGTTGCTGGAAGGGATCTACTGTTGAGGGAGGGGTCTATTGTTGCTGGCTGCTGGAAAACCTAATGATGCTGGCTGTCGGGGGATCTGTTGTTGCTGCTGGGAGTCTATTGTTGCTGGGTTGGCATTTTGTTGCCGGTGTCTATTGTTGCTGGGAAGGGGGTCTATTGCTGCTGGCTGCGGGGGATCTATTTTACTTTTTTTTTTTGTTATCATTAACAAATTCCATACAAATTACTTAGCACCACAAAATACTTGGCGTGTATTCTCTATAAGGAACAGTACCAGGAGGTTAGTAGGAACCAAGGGATGGTGGTCAAAGTTGGGTAGAGGGTGAAACCAAGGAATGGTGCTCAGAGGTCGGTAGGGGGTGGAACCAAGGGATGGTGCTCGGAGGTGTGTAAGCGGTGGAACAAAGGGACGGTGCTCGGAAGTGGGTAGGGGGTGGAACCAAGGGAAGGTGCTCGGAGGTGGGTAGCGGGTGGAACAAAGGGATGGTGCTTGGATGTGGGTAGGGGGTGAAACCAAGGGATAGTGCTCGGAGGAGGGTAGGGGGTGGAACCAAGGGATGGTGCTTGGAGGTGGGTAGGGGGTGGAAGCAAGGGATGGTGCTTGGAGGTGGGTAAGGGGTGGAACCAAGGGATGGTGCTTGGAGGTGGGTACAGGGTGGAACGAAGGGAAGGTGCTCGGAGGTGGGTAGATGGTTGAACCCAGGGATGGTGCTCGGAGGTGGGTAGGGGGTGAAACCAAAGGATGGTGCTCGGAGGTGGGTAGGGGGTGGAATCAAGAGATGGTGCTTGGAGGTGGGAAGGGCGTGGAACCAAGGGACGGTGTTCGGAGGTGGGTGGAGGGTGAAACCAAGGGATGGTGCTTGGAGGTGGGTAGGGGGTGGAGCCAAGGGACAGTGCTTGGAGGTGGGTAGGGGGTGGAACTAAGGGATGGTGCTCGGAGGTATGTAAGTGGTGAAACCAAGGGATGGTGCTCAGAGGTGGGCAGGGGGTGAAACCAAGGGACGGTGCCTGGAGGTGGGTAGGGGGTGCAACCAAAGGATGGTGCTCAGAGGTGGGTAGGGGGTGGAATCAAGAGATGGTGCTTGGAGGTGGGTAGGGGTTGGAACTAAGGGATGGTGCTCGGAGGTGGGTAGGATGGTGGAACCAAGTGGCCATGCTTGGAAGTGGGTAGAGGGTGAAACCAAGCGATGGTGCTTGGAGGTGGGTAGGGGGTGGAGCCAAGAGACAGTGCTTGGAGGTGGGTAGAAGGTGGAACCAAGGGACAATGCTCGGAAGTGGGTAAGTGGTGAAACCAAGGGATGGTGCTTGGAGATGGGCAGGGGGTGGAACCAAGGGACGGTGCTCGGAGGTGAGTAGGGGATGGAACCAAAGGATGGTGCTTGGAGGTGGGTAGGGGGTGGAGACAAGGAACGGTGCTCAGAGGTGGGTAGGGGGTGGAGACAAGAAGTGAATCAGAAGGGGGGAGTTCCTGCACCTATTCTCTGAGAAAAAGCTCTGACAAGACATCATAGGAGAAGCCATGAGTGGATGAAAACGTTTAATGGATCAACTGTCTCGCCCTTAAAGGGAAAGCGCTCATAAATTACTGTTAGCACAGTAGTCGTTATATCGAGGTGAGCCGACAATGTTTGTGGTTGAAGCATTAATGGTGTGTTCACACGGACATATAGAAGAGCTTTGTGACATGATTTGAATTTTTGGGACATTTGTTTTCTGCTGCTGTCAGTCAAACTTCTGTGAGGAAGGAGAGGGGCGTGGCCTGAGAGCACTGCGTGTATCTCTAGAGGCAGCCCTCCTCCCTGCCGGTGTTTGCCGGCAATCACTGGGCTCCGGCAGTTTTTTAAATAAAAAAATGCAGTCGATCAAATACCACCATAAGAAATCTTCATTTGTTGGAAAAAGGACATCAATTTCATTTGGGTGCAGCGTTGCATGACTGCGCAATTGTCAGTCAAAGTAAGCGCCGTAACGCAAAAAATGGCCTGGTCAGGAAGGGGGAGGGGGGGGGGGATCCTCTGGAGGACAAATGGTTAATATCACTTTAAGTCAACACCACTATAACTACCTCCCTAATTCTAAGCGGGTTTTATCCACCTGGGCTGTGCTGGGCTGTGTGGCAGGACTGTGTAAATCTCAGGATTGGATGGACAGCCCTGTGTGGCAGGGCCTTGTAAATCTCAGGATTGGATGGAGATTTTTTATTTATGTATTAATGTCATACATATCCATCCTCAACTTATATATAAAAGTACAAAATATAATAAATAGAATAAATAAATACAAAACTAAACAAAGAAACTGAAAAAGTCCCAACAACCCCTATGGGAGAAATAATAAACAAAGAACATAAAAGTCCATAACCTGAAAGGAAAAAACGGAACTTATATACAATATGTACAGTACAAGGCCTCTATGGCCAAGACCATATAATTAGGAGCCTTTATGGCTCAGACATAAACGTAAACCATAAACAATTTCCATACTAAACCTGCCGCTTACGGCCTATATGGCCCAAACTATACACAAAAAACACCTAACCATTATATACACTATGGGGGAGGGCTAAGGAACCCGCAGATCTTCCACGTCTGACACCTACAACCTACCATGCAAAAGGCTACCAAAAAGACCGAAACGCAAAAGCTAGGGAGTGCAAGAGGCAGAAAACAGGGACAGTTCCCATCACCCGAGATCAACAGACCGCAGCAACAGGCTTGATGTTCCTCCACGCCTCCATCCAAGCCCTACGCCGCAGCCTGTCTTTCTCAAGACCCCGAATTTTCCCAACCTCACCAAGGATGTCACTCACCACCACCTGAACAGGGAGGACCTTCTGCCGAATGGAGACCTGACACCGTGCCATCCAAATGTAGTAACGGACAACTAAGCTGACTAAAAACAAGGTGTCCAAATCAAAACCCATGCGACACTCGAATGCTCCGTACACCCACTCCGCATACGACATGCGATGGAGGAAAGGAACACCCAGAGACCCTCCCACCTGTTTATACACCTCTACGTTAAAGGGGCACTGAAGCAAGAAGTGGTCCATAGTCTCCACTTCACCCCCACACTCCGACCTCGGACAACCACGGTCATCTGGGGGACGGTACTTCAGGTTACCCCTCACGTAGAGCCTGCCGTGGAAGGCGAGCCAGGCCTGGTCCCGCAACTTCAGGGGGATCCGCTCCAGATTTATCAACCGCAAACCCTCCCTCAAAACATGGCCCGGGCAATCTCTCAAGGCCAGCGGCGCATGGAAAGCAGATGCCACAATCCTCTCACCCAGGAGCCTCCTAGGGAGGGACCGGACCTCCTCCGCAGTCCTCAGGATTGGATGGACAGCCCTGTGTGGCAGGGCCTTGTAAATCTCAGGATTGGATGGAAATACAAATTTTTTGGCAGGTAATACAGCTCCATTATATTTTTGTTTTTTATCTCTCTATTTATCTGTTTGCCGGCGTTGAACCCGATCATTTGTTTGCTATGTGATGTTAGATTTTTGGACGGTAGAATTTCATAATTGGTGTTTAGTAGAAGACGAGTCGTTGTTTGCCTTCGTCTGATGAGATCGGAGTCCATTATCCTCGTCACTATTTGGCATCAGGACAGAAAATACTTTGTAAATATTCGAATGCAAATCTCCGAAGGTAATTATGACTGTAGAGTCAGGAATTCCATCTACTCTTAAAGGGTCCATCCAGTCGGGTATTTTGGTTTTGTGCTGCCCTAGGCAAGACTAAAATCGTGCCCCTGTTCTAAATTTGCCCCACCCCTTCCTGTTTAGGATCCACCTCTTAATCTGTAAACTCCTCCCCTTCCACTTTAGGCCCCACCTCTTCCTATTAGAGTTCCACCCCAGGAGACGGTCAGAGACTGCGGACAGAATACAGGAGAGGGTCCCCACAAGCCCTCCCCTTGCATCAGGGCCTCCAAGTTCCCCCCCTACCTGAACAGAGCCAACCTCCCTGCCCGAACACAGCCAAGCCACCTCCCGCCCAAGCACAGATAAGCCACCCCCCGCCCGAGCACACACGAGCCTACCACCCCACCTGAACACAGCCAAGCTACCCCCCGCCCGAGCACACATGAGCCTGTCCCGCGGCCTGAACTCAGCCAAGCCACCTCCAGCCCGAGCACACATGAGCCTGCCCCGCCACCCGAACACAGCCAAGCCACCCCCCGCCTGAGCACACATGAGGCTGCCCCCTCCACCCGAACACAGCCGAGCCCGCTGCCCGAAACACAGCCGAGCCACCTCCTGCCCAAGCACAGATGAACCACTCCCCGCTCAAGTACACACGAGCCCACCACCCCACCTGAACACAGCTGAGCCACCCCCTGCCCGGGCACACATGAGCCTTCCCCCCTTCCAAACACAGCCAAGCCACCCCCCGCCCGAGCACACATGAGCCTGCCCCCCTTCCGAACACAGCCAAGCCTGCTCCCCCCACCCCAAGACACACAAACCCACCACCCGGCCCAAACGCAGCAAAGCTACCCCCCACCCGAGCACACATGAGCCCGCCACCCCACCCGAACACAGCCACCCCGCTCCCCCGCCCGAGCACATATGAGCCCGATCCCCCTCCCGAACACAGCTGAGCATGTCCCCCCACCCGAACACAGCTGAGCCACCCCCTGCCCGAGCACACATGAGCCTTTCCTGCCGCCGGAAGACAGCCAAGCCCGCTCCCCTGCCCGAGCACCTACGAGCCTGCCCCCCCTCCCAAACACAGCTGAGCCTGTCCCCCTACCCAAGTACACATGTGCTCGCCCTCCCACTAAAGTATAGTCCTTTGTAGATGGCACTGGTCCCTTCTGCCTGGGGGCGATGCCGCCCCCATGAAAAATGCTGCCCAAGGCAGGTGCCTTGTTTGCCTCATGGCAGATACGCCCCTGGGTCCATCCTTATTGATATCTGAGGTTCTGGTAGATGTTGGAAAGATACTTGTTGTCACACTCGCCTCCTTCAGCAGTGCCGGATTAAACTCTGTGGAGGCCCCCAGTCAGTGGAAACCTTGGAGCCCCCCCCCCCCCCCCCCCCCCCCGGCAGGTTTCTGGAGGTTTCTCGTATGCGCCCTCTAGTGGGATAACATTGGAGATGACCATCTCCTACTACTTAGTTCACTATTTTCCCACTCCATGTTGTCACTCCATGCTGTCGCTCCATGCTGTCGCTCCATGCTGTCGCTCCATGCTGTCGCTCCATGTTATCGCTCCATGTTATCGCTCCATGTTATCGCTCCATGGAGATGGCCAATACTATACTGTATACTACACCTACGTCAGTCGCAGCAAAATTGTTTCACTTACAGCTGAAAGAAGGTGAGTTTCTAAGAGACAAACAATAATGTGACCCCCGATGTCTATGGTTTGCGGACTTTCAGTGGTTATTGGGTGCATGACATGAATACAGGATTTTATCTATAGAGTACTAAACCCCCCACAGTACAATCAGTCTGTAGATGCAGGAAAGCATGCTTGTTATACTCACTGTGGAACCTAAGGGGTTAATCCTCTGCATTGTGTAAAAAGGATGTTTGATCCTGTCTTCTCTGATCCTCCCCCTCTTCCAGTGTCCCCCTCTTATCTCCAGACAAGACACATTGTGTGGAGACACTCTGCACATGCTCAGATTGGTGTGTAGAGAGGTTTTTGTATTCTTGGGAAAGTGCATGTGATCAGCACAGGGCCAATCAGTACTGTCCAGACAGAGGTCAGGTGTTCTGCATCCTCCTAGAGCAGAAAGAAAACTTCTCCTACAAGCTTTAGCTAGTGCTCTGCTGGACACTGATAAAAGTCACAAGACTGCTATATACTGCTGATGAGAAAAGGGATTTAGCAGTTTATATTTACTAAAATAATTGCATTTCCATATTCTGTGTACTGTGGGAGACCAGATATAGTGAATGCGGGGTCCGGGGAGAGTGGATATAGTGAATGCGGGGTCCGGGGAGACCGGATATAGTGAATGCGGGGTCCTGGGAGAGCGGATATAGTGAATGCAGGGTCCGGGGAGACCAGATATAGTGAATGCGGGGTCCGGGGAGAGCAGATATAGTGAATGCAGGGTGTGGGGGAGACCAGATATAGTGAATGCGGGGTCCGGGGAGAGCGGATATAGTGAATGCAGGGTCCGGGGAGAGCAGATATAGTGAATGCGGGGTCCGGGGAGAGCGGATATAGTGAATGCAGGGTCAGGGGAGAGCGGATATAGTGAATACAGGGTCCAGGGAGACCAGATATAGTGAATGCAGGGTCCGGGGAGAGCGGATATAGTGAATGCAGGGTCCGGGGAGAGCGGATATAGTGAATGCGGGGTCCGGGGAGAGCAGATATAGCGAATGCAGAGTCCTGGGAGAGCGGATATAGTGAATGCGGGGTCCGGGGAGAGCAGATATAGTGAATGCAGGGTGTGGGGGAGACCAGATATAGTGAATGCGGGGTCCGGGGAGAGCGGATATAGTGAATGCAGGGTCCGGGGAGAGCAGATATAGTGAATGCGGGGTCCGGGGAGAGCGGATATAGTGAATGCAGGGTCAGGGGAGAGCGGATATAGTGAATACAGGGTCCAGGGAGACCAGATATAGTGAATGCAGGGTCCGGGGAGAGCGGATATAGTGAATGCAGGGTCCGGGGAGAGCGGATATAGTGAATGCGGGGTCCGGGGAGAGCAGATATAGCGAATGCAGAGTCCTGGGAGAGCGGATATAGTGAATGCGGGGTCCGGGGAGAGCGGATATAGTGAATGCAGGGTCCGGGGAGAGCGGATATAGTGAATGCAGAGTCCTGGGAGAGCGGATATAGTGAATGCGGGGTCCGGGGAGAGCGGATATAGTGAATGCGGGGTCCGGGGAGAGCGGATATAGTGAATGCAGGGTCCGGGGAGAGCAGATATAGCGAATGCAGAGTCCTGGGAGAGCGGATATAGTGAATGCGGGGTCCGGGGAGAGCGGATATAGTGAATGAGGGGTCCGGGGAGAGCGGATATAGTGAATGCAGGGTCCGGGGAGAGTGGATATAGTGAATGCGGGGTCCAGGGAGAGCGGATATAGTGAATGCGGGGTCCTGGGAGACCGTATATAGTGAATGCAGGGTCCGGAAAAAGCAGATATAGTGAATGCAGGGTCCAGGGAGAGCGGATATAGTGAATGCAGGGTCCAGGGAGAGCGGATATAGTGAATGCAGGGTCCGGGGAGAGCGGATATAGTGACTGTGGGGTCCAGGGAGACTAGATATAGTGAATGCGGGGTCTGCGGAGAGCGGATATAGGGAATGCAGGGTCCGGGGAGAGCGGATATAGTGAATGCAGGGTCCGGGGAGAGCGGATATAGTGAATGCAGGGTGTGGGGAGAGCGGATATAGTGAATGCGGGGTCCGGGGAGAGCGGATATAGTGAATGCGGGGTCCGGGGAGAGCGGATATAGTGAATGCGGGGTCCGGGAAGAGCAGATATAGTGAATGCAGGGTCCGGGGAGAGCGGATATAGTGAATGCGGGGTCCGGGGAGACCGGATATAGTGAATGCGGGGTCCGGGGAGAGTGGATATAGGGAATGCGGGGTCCGAGGAGAGCGGATATAGGGAATGCGGGGTCCAGGGAGAGCGGATATAGTGAATGCAGGGTCCGGGGAGAGCGGATATAGTGAATGCAGGGTCCGGGGAGAGCGGATATAGTGAATGCAGGGTCCGGGGAGAGCGGATATAGTGAATTCTTCTTCTTCTTCTTCCTTTTTCCTCTTACTTCCTTTTTCTTCTTCTTATTCTGCTTCCTTTTTCTTCTTCTTCTTCTTCTTCCTCTTCTTCTTCTCCTTCCTTTTTCGTCTTCTTCTTCCTTTTTTTCTTCTTCTTTTTCTTCTTCTTCCAGGTCACGGCTCATGCGCAGATTTTTTATCGGTAAAACGATCGGCCGATTTGCCCATCATTGCCGGGAAAATCTGCCGATCGTCAAAATCGGCCGTGAAATTTCCAACATGACCGATAAAAAAAATGTGCCAAAACCTCAAAAAACGGCCGACCAATTAACCCACTAATGGTGCAAAAATCAGCCGATTTGTTTTTCGCCCAAAAAATTGGCTAATTTTCGACCCGTCTATGGCCCCCATAACACTCACCTTATCTCATTGTTCCTGAAGCTCTGAACATCCTCTTCAATTTTTGAACTGAGTATGCCAGGGGCATTGGGGTCTGTTCAGCTGCTTGGGAGACTCTGGGAGGCACTTGTGCGCCGGTGAATTCTTTAACTACCTGCCGACCGCAGATAGCCGAATGACGGCTTCACTGCGGCCGGCCAGTTCTGGGTGGACGTCATATGACGTCCTCCCAGAACGTGCTCTCCTGCGCGCCCCAGGGGGCGCGCACCCGGCGATCTCCGTGATCGCTGTGTCCTACGGACACAGCTGATCACGTGATGTGGTGAAAGGCCAATCACAGCGGCCTTTTACCACCTGATCAACGGTGTCCAATGACACGCTGATCAGAGGGAAATGCAAGTGTCGGTTCTCGGCTGCACTTTCCTCACGCTGTCAGATCGTGAGGAAAGTACTGCCGAGAACCGGCAGTTGTCAGAGCGGGGATCGGCACCGATCATCAGGGCACTGATGATCAGTGCCCTGATGATCGGTGCCCAGCAGTGCCACCCGCAAGTTCCGCCCACCTGTGCCCAGCAGTGCGCCCACTAGCTCCGCCCACCTGTGCCCAGCAGATCACCCACCTGTGCCACCATGCAGTGCTACCTACCTGTGCCCAGAAGTGCCACCCACCTGTGCCCACCCACCTGTGCCCACCAGTGCCACCCACCTGTGCCCACCCACCAGTGCAGCCAGTCAGTGCCACCAGTCAGTGCCCAGCAGTGATGCCAGTCAGTGCCGTCTATCAGTACCCATCATCAGTGCCGCCTATCAGTGCTGTCTATCAGTGCCGCCTATCCCTGCCACCTCATTAGTACTGCCTATCAGTGCTGCCTATCAGTGCCCATCAGTGCCGCCTATCAGTGCCCATCAGTGCTGCCTCATCAACGCACATCAGTGAAGGAGAAAAAATGCCTGTTTGAAAAATTGCATAATAGAAACAAAGAAACTTTTTTTTTTTTTTCAAATTTTTTGCACTTTTTTATTTATAGCGCAAAAAGTAAAGCGCCCAGCGGGGAGAACATACCACCAAAAAGAAAGCTCTATTTGTGAGGAAAAAATGATCAAAATTTCATATGGGTACAATGTTGCATGACCGTGCAATTGTCAATCAAAGTGCGGCAGTGCTGAAAGCTGAAAATTGGCCTGGTAAGGAAGGGGGTATAAGTGCCTGGTAGGCAAGTGGTTAAATTTTGTCTAGGCCAGGGGTTTGCTTTTTTTGACGCGTTATTAATAATCTTGAATGGGTGCAGAGTAACCATGGGATACTCCAGCAATGCTAAGTAGTAACTTCCCAAAGCACAGTCCTTGCAGCACGATAGAAAATGTCCACTTCTGACTCTGATACAAGAGGGACAGCAGTGGCACACAGTCACGGGGATCTCACACAACGTTCTGTGTAGGCAGGTGCGGTCTACATTCTCCACTGCAGGTGGCGCTTTTACGGAATGGAAATGCAACTGGAGGAGGAAGTCAAGAGTAATGTTGGGCTTGATGATTGAGTCGAACGTAAGTGCGCTCTGACATTGCATTGTGATTGGCCAAAGCAATGCACCTGTCCGCAGGTCAGGTGCAATGCTTCGGTCAATCACAACGCATGATGACGTCATGAGGGGGCAGGGTCACCTGGTGGACATCACCGGGTGGCCCCACCCCTTAGATATTTAAGAACTATCATCCCAGCGCAGCTGTCAGAGGAGAGCGAAGCATTTTTTTTTTTTTTTTTGCCGGTGGACATCGTATTAATATTGGATCTACTTCGGGGGACATTTTTTAAATTTTTGTATTTAATAAAGATTGTCTCCTGTCATTTTTTACAGTACACTTTTTTATTTTGTGAATGAGTAGCAGTACCATGTACCCCATACTTGTTCACATGTGGGGGCGGGATCTGGGGGCTCCTTTGTAAAAAGGGGTCTTCCAGATTACGATAAACCCCCCGCCCGTAGACCCTCACAACCACCATGGGGGAGAGGCCCTTGTCCCTATCAATATGGGGACCAGGTGCATTGGGAAGGAGCCCCCCCTGGCCCAAAGCACCCCACCATGTGGAGGGCATGTGGTTCAGAAGGGGGGGGGGGAGCGCTGATTCGTCCCCCTCCATTCCTGACCTGCCAAGCTTGCATGCTTGTATAAGGGTCTGGTATGGATTTTGGGGGGACCCCCACAACATTTTTTTTACATTTTTGCAGTGGGGGTTCCCCTGAAAATCCATACCAGACCCAAAGGGCTTGATATGGATGAGTGGGGACTCCATGCCATTTTTTTGCTAATTTTTTATTTGCCGCCAATTCTTTTTAGATTCAGCTGTCAGCGGGGAACCCTGCATATTTAGTGGTGAGGTGACATTACGTCTGATGATGACATATCAATATACAAGAAGATACAATATTGTGACAGGAGTGGAATAGTTTGCTCAGATCAATATATTGCAGGTCCAGGAGAAATAATAATCATCGATGTTCCGTGCTGGTGAGCCTCAGTGACGAGGACCAGTAAACGTATGCAGTTACCAGAAGCGCATTAGTATTGTGCATATATGTGATATATCCTGTAGGGGGTCACCTGGATCTGGGCAGGGGCTGCGAGGTCATCACGCATAACATGGACACGCAGGATGGTACTGCTATCACAGGGGTCACACTCTGCTCATATCACCTCCAGAAACAGCTCCAAGACAACAGCCAGTGATGGTTCCAGATACAGGGGTTTCCGCTCCTCCATATCCGGGGTACGCCATGGTGTGGGCGCGCTGGGCTCTGTCCTAGGAATGGCGATGTCTCCATACACCGATCTCCGGCCTCCGACGTGTAAACTACGATCTCGGAAACGTAACGGACCAAACACCGTCCGCGGCCTATCTCCGCCCTCCGCTGATTGGTCGACCAACATATGATTCGTTTTATATTATATGTTCCTATTACTTTTAGCACTGCCTATATTTATTATATTTATGTACTAAACTACTTATACTGACTTAATAATATAACATATTTTAGTAGCTGTGAAGTATCGTATATATATATATGTGGATAGTGAATTGTCCCGGTGCAAAGTTCTCGGACGAACTTTTAATAGGTTCGAATATTCAACAGCGAACTGAACGGGGGGGTTATTCATCCGATCACTAGTCAAAAGAAACTGGGCGTCTCTAAGATACCCTCAGTCCCCTGGGGTAGCATCCCGGCTGCCTACGCTGGTTCCAGGTGACCCTGGCAGCCATCTTGGGCCATGCAATTTTAATCCTTGCCCCTGGGTTTTGGGGTGCATTTGTGGCAAGTGTAGGGACAGTATATCCATCTGTCAAGGACTGTGTGTCCCTGTGCCCTGGCGATCCACACAATCCGTAGCAATGAAAGATTTGTTCTGTAGACTCAACAGAATAGCAGAAATGGAAGAGCTGATATACACATCAAAAGAACGAATCACTAATTTCACAGCTACTTGGTCATGCTGGATGGACTTTAAAATGACCACAGAATATTAAAACTTGCTAGCAGTCTTTGCTTTAAAGGGACTGATTAGTCCCAGGGCCGTCTTAATAGCATCATGGGCCCATGGGCAATGTAATGCAATGGGGCCCCCACCAGCCTACCTCAATTTACACACCTAGAGAAGAATTAAAGTAAAAATAGTTGATAGAATAAAGCATACATGGGTACGGTGCCGTGGGGGGGGGAGGCAGAGGTGCACAGTATTGGGGGGATCAGGAGGGCACAATACTGGGATCAGGAGGGCACAGTATTGGGGGGATCAGGAGGGCACAATACTGGGATCAGGAGGGCACAGTACAGGTTCTAGGGCACTTCCGGGAACACGGCCATCCTAGGACAGCTTAGTAAAAAGCGTGACTGTCCCAGCAAATTTGGGACAGTTGACAAGTATATGTAATGAAACATTATCTTGGGGCCACCATGCAGTGCGCAGGGGTGCCCATCCATTTAGACAGCCCTGATCAGTCCCAGAGGTTATAACCCATTGCTTATACCATCTGTATTTCATCTGTAATTCTGCATATCTGCACCAGTACAGGACCCCCCGAGGAGGTTGATTTGCCTGCTGCAGGTGGAGAGGGGTTGGTAGTTGAGAGCAAGCAACTATTTCCCACTACTCTTGTCCCCTATAGCCTGTCCTTGAGTCCCATCTTTCCACCCCCCTCCCCCCACCCAGGGGCGGACTGACCATTCGGGTGCTTGGGCACTGCCCGAGGGCCCAGGGTCAGTAGGGGGCCCCATGAGATGCACCTGGTACCTTTTCATAGGCTTTTTTGGGTGTGGTTTGAGTGTGGGCATGCACACAGGGGCCCCATGATCCCCTCTTCCCTGGGGACCTCATGAGTTGTCAGTCCACCCCTGCCCCCACCCCTTCTTTTTTCCATGTTTTTCACTTTTTTCTCTCCCTATCTTTATACTTCTTAGGCACACAGCTGGTCACTTCTCTTTAACAGTACCCTCTTTAGGCCAGGAGGAGATACAGGCACTGGTATATGATAGAAAACCTCATACTGTCAGGAATGCACTGGTAGTGGGACTCACCTGCCGTGTGGGCTGCAGTACCAGGGCTGACCAGCGGGTGCTCTCAGCAGCCAGAAGCTCACTCCTGTAGTCAGCCAACACCTGGGGCTGATTGCAGGAGGTGTATTTAAGGAATTACCAGGCCTGTGATCAGGGCCTTGGTGTATGTTTCCCATGAGCCCCTGTACCTGGTATCCTGTGTTCCTGCCTCGTTGCTGACCCTGCTTTGATCCTGACCTCTGCTGACTGTCTGCTGTTGAACCCTTGGCTTGCCTGACTATCCTTCTGCCTGATCCTTGGTACCGTGCTGCCCGCTACCTGCTGAACCTGGCTTGTGACCCCGACCATTTTCTGCTTGCTCCTCCTGTACCACGCTGCCCGCACGATACCGACCCGGCCTGTCTGACTACACTTACTTCACCCGACGATCCATCCATCCCGCACGGATCACCTTTAGTAAGTCTACCTGCCTCTTCCCATCAGACTCCGTTCCTGCACTCCCCTGCCAGTACTCTCTACCACAGCCGGACGCACTCAGGGGTCGTGACCTGGTTCCAGTCTGCACCAAGTCCATCTCCACCATCAGGGGCCCTGGTGAATAGCAGGCTGGGACTTAGACCCCGCACCCTGAGGAAATCCGTGCTGTGGGCTGCTAGAGACACCGCCAGGCGGCACCTGACAGTACCTTACGGTCTGCCTGACCATTCCACCTTCCCAGCCTGACTACGCCTGTGTTCCTGAAGCCTGCTACTTCCCTGTGTCAGTCCACACATTTCTGATCATACCCGGATCCCTAACACATACTCTACAACATTGGTTTATCACTTTCCGTGAGTGACTAGATGACAATTGGAGCTCTGGAGGCCAGTTCTGACAATATTAGTTTGGTCTCTCTTTAGCCCTTCTTCCCAATGGTTTCATTGATGACTCCCTCACATGATTTCTTAAAGAGGATCTTCAATCTAGAAAGAATAAATTAAGAGACAGCAACTAAAAATACTGTAGCTGTTGACTTTCAGTTATAGAACACTCACCTGTCCAGGTTGTCCAATGCCGTCCTCACCAGGCTTGGTTCTTCACTGGTCCCCAGCGCCATCTTGTTTTAGTGTGTGAAGCCAGATATAACTCCTTGCAGCCTCACAGCTGGCTTCCCACCGGTCATACACAATCTGTGCTGAGCTTTGTAAATGGTCCTGCAGCCTCCTGGAACCTGGGGAGGGGGAGAGCAAACTCCTCTCAGATCACCTAGGTCAGGGGTAGGCAACCTGCGGCTCTCTAGCTGTTGTGGAACTACATTTCCCATGAGGCAGGGGTGGACTGACCATTTGGAAACTCAGGCACTGCCCGAGGGCCCAGGGTCAGTAATGGGCCCCATGAGATGCCCCTGGTACCTTTTTCATAGGCTTTTTTGAGTTTGGGCAAGGACACAGGGGCCCCATGATCCCCTATTGCCCGGGGGCCCCATGAGTTGTCAGTCCGCCCCTGCCATGAGGCATTGCAAAAATTACAAAACTGACAGTTACAGCTATGACTTGCAGAGGCATGATGGAGCTTGTAGTCCTGTGGCTCTCAGGTTGCCTACCACTGACTTAGGTGATCCGAACAGAGGTTGGGGCAGGTACCTGCTCCCCCTCAAAAACATTATGTACCAATTGTGGCAGAGAAGGCAAGGAGGAGGATAAATTCCCCAATCAGGGAATGGGAAGATCGCTGCGGCGATCGAATCCGCACATGCGTAGAGTCCTGACAAAACATACAGGAAGGTGGGCACTAGGACCCAGACGCGCCTGTCACCAATGACGGCACCGGCAAGCATTAGGACCCAGGAGCGCCTGTCAGGAGTTGGGCTGGCTATTTAAACCCAGCTCTTGCAATGCTCAAGTGCCGTATGGTCTATCCTGTGAGTTTACTTTGCTGCTGACCCTGCCTGATCCTGATCTGCTGACTTCTCCTGCTCTGACCCCTGGCTTGCCTGACCATTCTCCTGCCTGTTCCTGCACTTTTGATCTCCTGTTGTCAAACCCGGACCGTGACCCGTTTATTCTTCTGCCTGCTGTTTTGTACCGACCTGCTCCGCTGTTACCGACCCGGCCTGTCTGACCTCGCTTACGCTACCTCCTCACATCAGACTCTCACCTGCTGCGTACCACCGACAGGTGCCTCTTCCACAGCTGGTTGCACCCAGGGGCCGCGACCTGGTCTCGGCTTGCTCCAAGTCCATCCCCACCATCAGGGGCTCTGGCGAACAAGCAGGTCGGAACTTAGATTCCGCGCCCTGGGGAATTCTGGTTTGTGGGCCGCTAGAGGCTACCACCGGCTTGTCCCTAACAACGTTCCACTGTAATTTCACTTTATCTGGAAGATACAACTAATTGTTATGTTAGGCTTTTTTGGGTGTGGTTTGAGTGTGGGTATGCACACAGGGGCCCCATGATCCCCTATTCCCCGGGGGCCTCATGAGCTGTCAGTCCACCCCTGCCCCCATTCCTTCTTTTTTCCATGTTTTCACTTTTTTCTCTCCCTATCTTTATACTTCTTAGGCACGCAGCTGGTCACTTCTCTTTAACAGTACCCTCTTTAGGCCAGGAGGAGACACAGGCACTGGTATATGATAGAAAACCTCATACTCTACAACATTGGTGGCAAGGAGGAGGATAAATTCCCCTTTTTGACTGACGTTCCACTGTAATTTCACTTTATCTGGAAGATACAACTAATTGGTATGTTAGGCTGTCTATTGCAATAGACTGAGCGTAATACTATGGGTAACTGAGCCCAGGTCTCACCATACACCCTGACCAGCTTAAACTGCAACAAGAGCAGCTTGACCAAAGATTGTATTGCCCAGAGGCTACACGGAGGGTACACCCTACTACCTCCAAGTCTGCCTGCAGGACTTTACTAAATAAGAAATAAAGTAATCCTCAAGGAAAACGGATGGTGAGATGTATGCAACTTGCTGTGAGACAGAAAGGGGTAGTCTCAAAATAGTTATTTCTGCCGGCTTTGTTGAGGCCCTTACGGTGATGCACAAATGGTGATACTTGGCTACTTCCATCTGCTTTCAGTTCAAAAGGACATGGTTGCACGGGCCATGGGTTAACAACCCTCTCACCAATTGTGCGTTTCAGCCATGCATGCTGATAGTGGAGGGATGGATGGCTTGATCTCCGATGAACACACTCTGGAATGCTGGAGATGCAGAAAGATGACTGGTGAACCTGCACTGGGTCAATGGAAGTTGCAGAAGATTGCTGGCAAACCCACTCTGGGATGCTGGAATGCCACTGCATAGGCTGCACTGCTAGGCGAGTGCCTGGAGAGATCAACACTCTAGCCTGGGTGTCAGATTCCTTCCCTGTTCTGGCACCAAGTGCACCAAACCTTCCCGAGCAGTTCACTGAGAATCTCCCCTCTCCTCCTCCCAGGCCTCATAGCTTCCTGGGAACCATAGTTTGCTCGCAGCTGTGGAAAACAGCCACTTTTACATATTGAAACTACACCTCCCACAATCCTTTTTAACAGAATCTCCTCATCATAGTCCAATATTGTCCAATCAATGGAGGATATAAAATGCCAATGGGGACATAAGGGAGCAGGCATGCCAGAACATGCTGTCCTACTATGGTAATTCTGTGCAATTCATCTTTATTTATTTATTTCAGGTACTTATATAGCGCCATCAATTTATGCAGCGCTTTACATATACAGTTGCAAGAAAAAGTATGTGAACCCCTTGGGATTACGTGGAGTTTTGCATGAATTGGGCATAAAATGTGCTCTGAACGTCATCTAAGTCACAACAATAGAAGAACACAGAATACACAGAATACGCCTTCTGGAGTGGCCCAGTCAGAGTCCTGACCTCAACCCGATTGAAATGCTGTGGCATGACCTTAAGAGAGCGATTCACACCAGACATCCCAAGAATATTGCTACACTGAAACAGTTTTGTGAAGAGGAGTGGTCCAAAATGACTCCAGATCATTGTGCAGGTCTGATCTGCAACTACAGGAAACGTTTGGTTGAGGTTATTGCTGCCAAAGGAGGGTCAACCAGTTATTAAGTCCAAAGGTTCACATACTTTTTCCTCCCTGCACTGTGAATGTTTACATGTTATGTGCAATTAAACCATGGCAACATCTAATGTTTGTGTAGTATTATGTTCAGCAGACTGTGTTCTTCTATTGTTGTGACTTAGATGACGTTCAGAGCACATTTTATGCCCAATTCATGCAAAACTCCACGGAATCCCAAGGGGTTCACATACTTTTTCTTGCAACTGTATATTGTACATTCCCATCAGTCCCCTGGGTTAAATTTGACATTGAATTTATTCTCTCTTATTTTCTTACAGGGATACATTGGTCTACAAGCATCTCGGTGAAAGATATCAACCCTTTAATTAATTTGGTAGCCTAGTCTTTCCAAACTCTGGTAATTATATAAGCAACAATTTGCCTTTATTTATTTTTTTTATTTATTTCAGGTACTTATATAGCGCTGTCAATGTACGCAGCACTTTACATATATATTGTACATTCACATCAGTCCCTAACCCTCAAGGGGTGTACAATCTAAGGTCCCTAACTCACATTCATACATACACATACTACTGTAGGGACAATTTAGACAGGATCCAATTCACCTACCAGCATGTCTTTGGAGTGTGGGAGGAAACTCACGCAGGAACAGGGAGAACATGCAAACTCCAGGCAGGTGGTGCCGTGGTTGGGATTCGAACCAACGACCCGAGTACTGCCAGACGGAAGTGCTAACCATTAGTCAATGTGCTGCCCATCTTTGCTTTCTTTTTCTTAAAGGGGCCATTGTGCCAGTGCCTGGCTACACATATATCTGTATTGCACTGTATTGAACTGTACTTGCACCTGTACAATCATAATAAGATGTTTATGGGTAAAAAATATTCAGTGCAGTATAACAATCACGTACCTGGTGATGGAGGCCAATGGAGAGAGGGCTTCCCTTGAGGCTAAGTTCCAGACTCCCCTGAGAATGGGATAGCGGGAGTCAGGCCCAAAGTGGCACAGGTCACCTGTAGGAGTGCTGGTTGGTGGTCCACTCAGAAGCACAGATGATGCACGGAGATGAGATCTGCAGATAGGTGACGCCTGGGCGAGGTATGCAAGCCCTTATGGGAATAGAGGTTTACTGGATAACCGGTTCAAGCCAAGGTCTGGTACTGGGTGGGAATCAGAGCAGACCAGGGGCGGACTGACCATTTGGAAACTCGGGCGCTGCCCGAGGGCCCGGGATCAGTAGGGGGCCCCATGAGATGCTTCTGGTACCTTTTTCATAGGCTTTTTTGAGTTTGGGCAAGGACACAGGGGCCCCATGATCCCCTATTGCCCGGGGGCCCCATGAGTTGTCAGTCCGCCCCTGGAGCAGACATAGGCAGATGGGATAGCTGAAGTCATACACAGAGGAGCGAAAGACAGAGTATCCGTAAGCCAAGCCGAGGTCAGATCAGGGGTCAAGCAGAGTAGACAGGTCCAGGAGCAAGCCGAGTTGGTATTAGGAAATCACAGGTCACAATAACACAGGAAACAGGAACCAGGAACAAGGTATGGGGAGCTAGAGATCATCCAGCAACTTGAGGAAGTGAAGGGCCTCCTTATAAAGCCCATTTGGCGCCAAAACTGGGTCTGATGCGTGCACACCTATGTGCCAGTGCGCATGCGTGGGGCGGCTCGTGTTTATGCGCCAATGCGCATGGATCTTCGCCACCGTGTATTTCCGCGACCATGTAGGGTAATGGCGGAAATAAATGCCCGGTCTTCTAGGACTTCTGCCGTGGACAGGACCCTGACAATACCACTTTTGTATACATTTTTAAAGAGGTCTATACATCAGACCAAAACAAGGACAACCAAAGAGGGATGAAGGACCAAGAGATTTAGTTCCAGAAGGAGGTCATTCCCACCAAATGAGGGACAGTCAGAATGCTATGTAGCTGTAATAACACATTATGTGTAGGATGACCCTATGAACAAACCCACAACAATTCATCTACCCTTGGAACTGTGTTCCTATTATATTACATGGCATAATTTTGTATACATTGAGGCTATCAAGTCTAATAACCTCATTGAGCGCAATCTCTCTGGGAGAATTTCACACTTACTTGTGTGGTTATTAGCTTTGTAGACAGATAAGTGATGGTTTCAAAGGTCAATCTCTAGTAAGTACTAAGTGTGAAGCGTCATCGATCATTAACTTGATGATTCCAATTTAGTTCACCTCTTAATGTGATCCTAATGTGCTACACAGAAAGGTTCTCACCCATAAAACATTCAAAGATGGGCCTACCTTGAAGTTAAACATTTAACACTTCAAAGAAAATAGGCATTCTACTGGCTCTCTCCAACGCACAGTGTACGGCAATTAAGTAACCTTGGTTTGTGCTTCCTCTCTATACATTAGGACGTAACATCATTTTTCTATTTAAGGCAACTCCATTAAGCAAGTGAAGAGCAGATCAATTCACCTGAACCAGGAATCAAACAGTTAGATATCTTATACTTCAGTCTGTTCATCTGCTTAACTGGTATAATGGGAGTTCTTACCAGCTCACTATGGAAGCCTACATTCGGTCATAGGGTATGGTCCACCCCCATCCATCACTTGATGACCACTGGTCATAGTTTGAAGAATCCACCAAGGTCTCTTTTTATTTGAATGGTGCAAAGGATTATGGGTGTGATTCTCCTCCATCTCTGACCTAGCTAACCTATAAGAGAAGTATCATACACATGTATATCCATACGTCCCTCTGCTTAACTGGTATAATGGGAGTTCTTACCAGTTCACTATGGAAGCCTACATTCGGTCTTAGGGTATGGTCCACCCCCATCCATCACTTGATGACCACTGGTCATAGTTTGAAGAATCCACCAAGGTCTCTTTTTATTTGAATGGTGCAAAGGATTATGGGTGTGATTCTCCTCCATCTCTGACCTAGCTAACCTATAAGAGAAGTATCATACACATGTATATCCATACGTCCCTCTGCTTAACTGGTATAATGGGAGTTCTTACCAGTTCACTATGGAAGCCTACATTCGGTCATAGGGTATGGTCCACCCCCATCCATCACTTGATGACCACTGGTCATAGTTTGAAGAATCCACCAAGGTCTCTTTTTATTTGAATGGTGCAAAGGATTATGGGTGTGATTCTCCTCCACCTCTAAACTAACTAACCTAAAAGTACCATACCAGGGGCGGACTGACCATTAGTGTACTCAGGCACTGCCCTAGGCCCCATGAAATGCCCCTAGTACCTTTTATAGACTTTTTTGGATGTGTTTTGAGTGTGGTCAAGGACACAGGGGCCCCATGATCCCCTATTGCCCGGGGGCCCCACGAGCTGTCAGTCCTCCCCTGTATCATACATATGTGTTTCCATACGCCATTCTGCTTAACTGGTATAATGGGAGCTCTTACCAGTTCACTATGGAAGCCTACATTCAGCCATAGGGTATGGTCCACCCCCGTCCATCACTTGATGACCACTGGTCATAGTGAGAAGTATCCACCAAGTTCTCTTTTTATTTGAATGGTGCAAAGAATTATGGGTCTGATTCTCCTCCACCTCTGACCTAGCTAACCTATAAGATAAGTATCATACATATGTGTTTCCATACGTCGTTCTGCTTTACTGGTATAATGGGAGTTCTTACCAGTTCACTATGGAAGCCTACATTAGATCATAGGGTATGGTCCACCCCCGTCCATCACTTAATGACCACTGGTCATAGTGAGAAGTATCCACCAAGGCCTCTTTTTATTTGAATGGTGCAAAGAATTATGGGTGTGATTCTCCTCCACCTCTGACCTAGCTAACCTATAAGAGAAGTTTTATGCACATGTGTTTCCTTACATCATTCTGCTTAACTGGTATAATGGGAGTTCTTACCAGTTCACTATGGAATCCTACATTCGGTCATAGGGTATGGTCCACCCCCGTCCATCACTTGATGACCATTAGAGCACTCAGGCACTGCCCTAGGGCCCAGGGTCAGTTGGGGGCCCCATGAAATGCCCCTGGTACCTTTTATAGACTTTTTTGGATGTGCTTTGAGTGTGGTCAAGGACACAGGGGCCCGATGATCCCATATTGCCCGGGGGGCCCCATGAGCTGTCAGTCCTTCCCTGTATTATACATATGTGTTTCCATACGCCATTCTGCTTAACTGGTATAATGGGAGCTCTTACCAGTTCACTATGGAATCCTACATTCGGTCACAGGGTATGGTCCACCCCATCCATCGCTTGATGACCACTGGTCATAGTGAGAAGGTCCACCAAGGTCTCTTTTTATTTGAATGGTGCAAAGAATTATGGGTGTGATTCTCCTCCACCTCTGACCTAACGAATCTAAAAGAGAAGTATCATACACATGTTTCCATATGTCGTTCCTAGGCAGGGTCACAGCCATAAAAATGACCTCCCTCCCGAAATTGCTTTATCTCTTTAGAGCCCTCTCTATTTAACTCACTTATTCATTTCTGAACTTTTTTCAATTGGAAAAAATAATTGAATAATACGGTCTAATTCGCTCCCCCATTTTGCAAAAAGATCAAAATATAGAGGAGGGCCTTCCACATTTCTGGCTCTATTATTTAGCTTCTCGTTTATCTCAAATGGCCCAATGGAATATCTATCAATCCAAAGTCCCCTGGTTTAATCTCTACATGTGTATGGCCAGCTTAAAGCGGAGCTCCACCCAAAAGGGAAAGTTCCGCTTTAAGGACTGGTCCCCACTCCCCATTAATGATTGGCACCTTTGGGGAGCGGGAGGGAGTGGGTACCCGAATTTGACAGGTACCCGCTCCAACTTCTGGTCCAATCGCCTAGGCAATCGGAAGCGGGAGGTGTCCTCCCTCCTTCCCTCCCTGTAGTCTTTTGGGACATGTGACAGGTCCCAGAAGACTACAGGACCATTCATGAAGAGCAGAGCTACTCGCGCATGCGCAGTGGGTACTCGGCTGTGAAGCCGCAAGCTATCACAGCTGGGTGCCCACACTGAAGATGCCGGCCTCCTGGAATACAGGACGGCCGGTAAAACGGGCTGCAGGGGACACACCACGGGACCGAGGGACAGGTAAGTGGCTGTTTTTTAAAAGTCAGCAGCTGCAGTTTTTGTAGTGGTGGACTGACCATTTGGAAACTCAGGCACTGCCCGAGGGCCCGGGGTCAGTAGTGGGCCCCATGAGATGCCCCTGGTACTTTTTTCATAGGCTTTTTTGAGTTTGGGCAAGGACACAGGGGCCCCATGATCCCCTATTGCCCGGGGGGCCCATGAGTTGTCAGTCCGCCCCTGAGCTGCTGACTTCTATTGTTTGATAGGTTGAGTGGAACTCTGCTTTAACTTTTCAAATTCGGTCAAATGTTTTCGAATCCAGTTGAAATCTTTTCGATTTCGAACGACTTTTTCGAATTTTGTTGAATAGATTTCGAATTCGGTTGAACCAATTTTTGAAAGTGAACGACTTTTCGAATTTGGTCTAAATGTTTTCGAATTGAATTTGAATACGAATTGCCGAAATCCTGAAAACAAATTAAACAAATCCAACGACATGAAATTTGTTAGATTTCAAATCGAAACAAAATGAATTTTTTTTTGGTTTTGCACGTCTACTGTTGGCTACACTTTAAATGCAGCTTCCCTTGATTCCGATTGAGGATTCCAGGTTGGAGCGCCCTTTTTTGTTCACTGATTTAATTTCTTTCATAAAGAGTAGGGGAAGAGTCCTGCATCAAAGAATAATGCGTGGAGTAAAAATCGGTAATGCTCAAAATTGGGGGATCTGCTTGGAGGTCTGAAGGCACGAAAAAGATACAAATGTCAAGCTTTCTTGAAGCTGCGACCAAAAAAAAATCAAATTATAGGATATCCACCAGGAAAAATCTGAGACACCAGAGAATCCTGGAGAAAAGGAATCTATTCTTCCAGGGATACATTGGTCTGCAAGCATCTCGGTGAAAGATATCAACCCTTTAATTAATTTAGTAGCCCAGACTTTCCAAACTCTGGCAGTTATATAAGCAACAATTTGCCTTTATCTCTTCTACTCCCCCACAGACGTCTTTTGTTGGTGAGCCTTCCTTTTCTCCAGGATTCTCGGGTGTCTCAGATTTTTCCTGGTGGATATCTCATAATTTGATTTTTTTTTGGTCGCAGTTTCAAGAAAGCTTGACATTTGTATCTTTTTTGTCCCTTCAGACCTCCAAGCAGATCCCTCAACTTGAGCATTACCGATGTCTTCAGATTCTTCATTTTTACTCCATGCATTATTCTTTGATGCAGGACTCTTCCCCTACTCTTTATGAAAGAAATTAAAGCAGGGAACAAAAAAGGGCGCTCCAACCTGGAATCCTCAATTGGAATCAAGAGAAGCCGTCTTTAAAGTGTAGCCAAATACATTTCAAATATACTAAATGTCTTTAACCACTTCCAGTCCTGACACTTTCCCCCCCTTCCAGTCCTGACACTTTCCCCCCCTTCCAGTCCGGACACTTTCACCCCCTTCCAGTCCGAACACTTTCTCCCCCTTCCAGTCCGGACACTTTCACCCCCTTCCAGTCCTGACACTTTCACCCCCTTCCAATCCGGACACTTTCACCCCCTTCCAATCTGGACACTTTCACCCCCTTCCAATCCGGACACTTTCACCCCCTTCCAATCCGGACACTTTCACCCCCTTCCAATCCGGACACTTTCCCCCCTTCCAGTCCGGACACTTTCACCCCCTTCCAGTCCGGACACTTTCACCCCCTTCCAGTCCGGACACTTTCACCCCCTTCCAGTCCGGACACTTTCAACCCCTTCCAGTCCGGACACTATCAACCCCTTCCAGTCCGGACACTTTCACCCCCTTCCAGTCCGGACACTTTCCCCCCTTCCAGTCCGGACACTTTCACCCCCTTCCAGTCCGGACACTTTCACCCCCTTCCAGTCCGGACACTTTCACCCCCTTCCAGTCTGGACACTTTCACCCCCTTCCAGTCCGGACACTTTCACCCCCTTCCAGTCTGGACACTTTCACCCCCTTCCAGTCCGGACACTTTCACCCCCTTCCAGTCCGGACACTTTCACCCCCTTCCAGTCCTGACACTTTCACCTCCTTCCAGTCCTGACACTTTCACCCCCTTCCAGTCCGGACACTTTCAACCCCTTCCAGTCCGGACACTTCCCCCCCTTCCAGTCCGGACACTTTCCCCCTTCCAGTCCGGACACTTTCACCCCCTTCCAGTCTGGACACTTTCACCCCCTTCCAGTCCGGACACTTTCACCCCCTTCCAGTCCGGACGCTTTCCCCCCCTTCCAGTCCGGACGCTTTCACCCCCTTCCAGTCCGGACGCTTTCACCCCCTTCCAGTCCGGACACTTTCCCCCCCTTCCAGTCCGGACACTTTCACCCCCTTCCAGTCCAGACACTTTCACCCCCTTCCAGTCCGGACACTTTCATCCCCTTCCAGTCCGGACACTTTCACCCCCTTCCAGTCCGGACACTTTCACCCCCTTCCAGTCCGGACACTTTCACCCCCTTCCAGTCCGGACACTTTCCCCCCCTTCCAGTCCGGACACTTTCACCCCCTTCCTGCCCAGGCCAATTTTCAGCTTTCAGCACTGTCACACTTTGAATGACAATTGCGCGGTCATGCAACACTGTACCCATATGAATTTTTTTGCATTTTTTTTGAGACAGATAAAGGTTTATTTTTTTTTGCTATGTAAATGAAAAAGTCCAAAAATTTTGAAAAAAAGTGTTTTTCTTATAAAATTTTGCAAATAAATAGCATTTCATCGTAAATATTGGCCAAAATTTATTCTGTTATATTTTTAGTGAAAAAAAAATAACCCAAATAGTTTATAACCAAAAACTATAATTTAAAAAAAATGTTTTTATTATTATTTATGTTTTTTTTTTTACATACTGTCACCCTAGCAGTACGCTGTCACCCTGGTGACACTGTACTACTTGTGGGGGGTGATGAAGATTTTTTTTTTTTTACACTGATTGCTTTTACATCCATAAAGGCTGTAAAAGCAATCATTTCTCCTCTCTGGCTGCATTCTTGTAGCCTTTGAGAAACACTGTGTGAGCTGTGATTGGTCACAGCTTGTCAGATGGTACAAGGCTGTTGTGAATGGCCCTGTACCATGTGATCTCTGTGATCATTCACAGATTTCACACGTAGTAAGCAATGATGTCAAAAGTGACATCTTGCTTACTACTCTGCATGTGATCACTGATTTGCCAATCGGTCATCACATGATCGGGACCTCACATAGAGGTCCCGTCCAACGGAGGACACAGCGGGCACCGGATCACGGTGCTGTGCGTTCCCAGGGAGCACGCACAAGCAGGGGGCGGGGCGGACGTGTATAAATGGCCACCTGACCCTGCACTGCCACCGTCTGGCCATTTATATACAATGGCTGGACGGTAAGTGGTTAAAAATACAAATCTACATTTTTGGAATGCATTTGCAAATATATGTAAAAATAGATGTTAAAATTACTTTTTTAATATTTAAAAAAAAAATTCTGAAGATTATATTTCAAAAAAATTTTTTTTTTTAATTATTTTCAAATCTACACATGTATGGCCAGCTTAACTTTTCGAATTTGGTCAAATGTTTTCAAATCTAATTGAAACGACTTTTCGAATTTTGTTGAATACATTTCGAATTCGGTTGAACCACTTTCGAAAATGAAAGACTTCGAATTTGGTCAAAATGTTTTTGAATTGAATTTGAATGCAAACTACCGAAACGAATCCCAAACACAAATTGAACGAATGTACCTCTTTGAGCACAGAAATATTGACATAATCATACCGCTAGGGAGGTTAACTTACCAGCATGTCTTTTGGAGTGTGGGAGGAAACCAGAGTACACGGAGGAAACCTACTCAGGCACAGGGAGAACATGCAAACTAGTTTCATGCAAAGTTGTGCTCCCATTCACTTCAATGCAAACATACGCCCCCTAGTGACTTCAATGTAAAATCGCATCTTATAGACTTTCATGCAAAGTCAAGTCCCCATTGACTTCAATGCAAATACACTCCCTAGTGACTTCAATGCAAAATCGTGTCTCATAGACTTTCATGCATCCCCTTTGAATTCAATGCAAAAACGCCCCCTAGTGTCTTCAATGCAAAATCACATTTCTTAGACTTTCATGCGAAAATGCCCCCTAGTGACTTCAATGTGAAATCGTGCCTCATAGACTTTCATGCAAAGTCACGTCCCCATTGACTTCAATGCAAAAATGCTCCCTAGTGACTTCAATGCAAAACCACATCTTATAGACTTTCATGCAAAGTCACGTCCCCTTTGACTTCAATGAAAAAACACTCCCTAGTGACTTCAATGCAATAATGCCCCCTAGTGGCTTCAATGCAAAATCACATCTCATAGACTTTCATGCAAAGTCAGGTCCCCTTTGACTTCAATGCAAAAGCGCCCCCTAGTGACTTCAATGCAAAATCACCAGCCACATTAATTACATATTTTAAAAATGTATAAACTGTCCATTTTTGTTTTCGGCCAAGTGCATCCTGAACTTACTTTTGATCTCTAGACTGGAAGCTTCATCGTAGCTTTGGAACTTTTGTACTGTTTTTCCTATATCTATGCTTTTATATTTTTACGATTGTACTCTCTTCTTTTTTATTTTGCAAAATTTAAAAAAGTTTGTAAACCAAAAACATGCGTATTTCTCTACATTATTCACTGGACTTAAGCTCTGCTGATCCCCCACTCAGTAGTAACCCCCAGCTCTGCTGATCCCCCACTCAGTAGTAACCCCCAGCTCTGCTGATCCCCCACTCAGTAGTAACCCCCAGCTCTTCAGATCCCCTGCTCAATAGTAACCCCTATTTCTGCTGATCAATCCACTCAGTAGTAGCCCCCAGCTCTGCTGATCCCCCACTCAGTAGTAACCCAAAGCTCTGCTGATCCCCCACTCAGTAGTAACCCCCAGCTCTGCTGATCCTCCACTCAGTAGTAACCCCCAGCTCTGCTGATCACCCACTCAATAGTAACCCCCAGCTCTGCTGATCCCCCACTCAGTAGTAACCCCCAGCTCTGCTGATCCTCCACTCAGTAGTAACCCCCAGCTCTGCTGATCCCCCATTCAGTAGTAATCCCCAAGTCTCTGTTGATCCCCCACTCAGTAGTAACCCAAAGCTCTGCTGATCCCCCACTCAGTAGTAACCCCCAGCTCTGCTGATCCTCCACTCAGTAGTAACCCCCAGCTCTGCTGATCCCCCACTCAGTAGTAACCTCCAGCTCTGCTGATCCTCCACTCAGTAGTAACCCCCAGCTCTGCTGATCCCCCACTCAGTAGTAACCTCCAGCTTTGCTGATCCCCCATTCAGTAGTAACCTCCAGCTCTGCTGATCCCCCATTCAGTAGTAACCCCCAGCTCTGCTGATCCCCCACTCAGTAGTAATTCCCAAGTCTCTGTTGATCCCCCACTTCATAGTATCCCCCCACTCTGCTGATCATCTTGTTTGCTGATCGATCCTCCTCTCTCTCTGGTCCCTGCTCACCTCCTGCTGTATTGCTCTCACACTGCTCACCACATGTGACATCTGCTCGTTTCTCCTGCTCAGGTCTGCCAGCTCTGCTTATCCTCTCCTGCTCAGTCCTCTCCCTCTGGTCTCTGCTCACCGTCCATTATAGCGTTCCCATGTTGCACACCAAGTGTGCCATCTGCTGGTTTCTCTGCTCCAGTCCAGTCCCCACTCACCTTCCTGCTGCTCCACGCTGCACACCAGATGTGATGCCTGCACCAGACACTTCCAGAATGTGTACAAAAAAGGAACCAGAAGTGACTGCTGAATACGTCTTTTCGGTTTGCTTGTTAGTTTCCCAGTGCATCCTGGGATATCTCTTACCTGCAATATCTCTAAAACAAAGTGAAGCTAATGATGAATAGAAAAAACTCAAAAGCTGCAGGTGCTGTAAGTGAGCATTGTCATAGACATCTATGGAGGCTTTGGAGATGCTTGGAAGCACCAAGAAAGTGACAAAGTGTATCATTTTTTAAACAAACGCAACATGCTTTAACCACCTCCCGTCCGGCCGTTGCATATAAATGGCCTCCCCGCCCCCTTCTTGTGCACGCTCCCTGGGAGTGCGCAGCACTGCGATCTGGTGCCCGCTGTGTCCTCCGCGCACAGTGGAACACTGATCTTCATACGGGACCTCTGTGTGAGGTCCCGATCATGTGATCACTGATTGGCCAATCAGTGATCACATGCAGAGTAGTAAGTAAGATGTCACTTCTGACATCATTGCTTACTACGTGTGAAATCTGTGAATGATCACAGAGATCACATGGTACAGGGCTATTCACAACAGCCTTGTACCATGTGACAAGCTGTGACCAATCACAGCTCACACAGTAGTTCTCAATGGCTGCAAGAATGCAGCCAGAGAGAAGGAGAAATGATTGCTTTTACAGCCTTTATGGGTGTAAAAGCAATCAGTGTAAAAAACATTTTCATCACCCCCCACAAGTAGTACAGTGTCACCATGGTGACACTGTACTCTAGGGTGACAGTATGTAAAAAAAAAAAAACCATAAATAATAATATAAAAAATAAAATAAAAATGTAAAAAAAATGTTTAAAAATTATAATTTTTGGTTATAAACTAATTTGTTTTTTTTTTACTAAAAAGATAAAGGAATACATTTTGGCCAAGATTTATGATGAAATATTATTCATTTGCAAAAATACTTTTTTTCCAAATTTTTGGAATTTTTCATTTACATAACAAAAAAAATAAAATTCCCAGCTGTTAATAAATACCACCAAAATAAAGTTTTATCTGTCTCAAAAAAATGCTAAAAAAATTCATATGGGTACAGTGTTGCATGACCGCACAATTGTCATTCAAAGTGCGACAGCACTGAAAGCTGAAAATTGGCCTGGACAGGAAGGGGGTGAAAGTGTCTGGACTGGAAGGGGGTGAAAGTGTCTGGACTGGAAGGGGGGGAAAAGTGTCTGGACTGGAAGGGGGTGGAAGTGTCTGGACTGGAAGGGGGTGGAAGTGTCCGGACTGGAAGGGGGGTGGAAGTGTCCGGACTGGAAGGGGGGTGAAAGTGTCCGGACTGGAAGGGGGGTGAAAGTGTCCGGACTGGAAGGGGGGTGAAAGTGTCCAGACTGGAAGGGGGTGAAAGTGTCCGGACTGGAAGGGGGGGAAAGTGTCCGGACTGGAAAGGGTTGCAAATATCCGGACTGGAAGGGGGTGAAAGTGTCCGGACTGGAAAGGAGTGCAAATATCCGGACTGGAAGGGGGTAAAAGTGTCCGGACTGGAAGGGGGTAAAAGTGTCCGGACTGGAAGGGGGTGAAAGTGTCCGGACTGGAAGGGGGGGAAGTGTCCGGACTGGAAGGAGGTGAAAGTGTCTGGACTGGAAGGGGGGTGAAAGTGTCCGGACTGGAAGGGGTTGAAAATGTCCGGACTGGAAGGGGGAAAGTGTCCGGACTGGAAGGGGGGGAAAGTGTCCGGACTGGAAGGGGTTGAAAATGTCCGGACTGGAAGGGGGGAAAGTGTCCGGACTGGAAGGGGGGAAAGTGTCCGGACTGGAAGGGGTGGAAGTGTCCGTACTTGAAGGGGTTGAAAGTGTCCGGACTGGAAGGGGGGAAAGTGTCCGGACTGGAAGGGGGGAAAGTGTCCGGACTGGAAGGGGTTGAAAGTGTCTGGACTGGAAGGGGGTGGAAGTGTCCGGATTGGAAGGGGGTGGAAGTGTCCGGACTTGAAATGGACTTGAAGTGGTTAAAAAAGTGTGTCCTTGCCACATGTTGAAGCCGGTGTAAATGAGCCCTACGTCTCACGCTCTCCGCATACATTTATATATGAGCTTTCTGGGTTCCTTTAGCATTAAACTGCACAAACCAGACATCTTGTGAACATCTGCCGTACAGAATGACTATGACCCTCAGCTCCTCTGAATAGAGGTTTATCACTGTTAATAAGCAAACCTTTGACGTCATCCAAGAACTGTGCTCAAGGCGTCAGTAACTGCACAAACCTTCATGAATAGATTCCAGCATTGGCAAATAAATGTATGTTTAATCACTAAGCAGCTGTTCCTGGGATCCAGTCAATTGTAAGCGCATAGCCAGTGAGACTTTGATGGATTTTTACATGGGCTGGTAACAGGTTGTGGAGCAGCGGTGGGATTGAGTTTCTTTGAGTTTGATGGTTTTCTACAGTGATTGGTCACAGTCATAAACGCTACTACATAGGTGAATACCATATTGAACGCGCATAAAAAGTACAAAATATGAGGATCTTTGTGACAATACAGTTGCAAGAAAAAGTATGTGAACCCCTTGGGATTACGTGGAGTTTTGCATGAATTGGGCATAAAATGTGCCCTGAACGTCATCTAAGTCACAACAATAGAAGAACACAGTCTGCTGAACATAATACTACACAAACATTAGATGTTGCCATGGTTTAATTGCATATAACATGTAAACATTCACAGTGCAGGGAGGAAAAAGTATGTGAGGCTCTAGCTTAATGACTTCTCCCAGAGCTAATTGGAGCCAGGAGTGAGCCAACCTTGACTCCAATCAGTGTGATGATATCGGATGTGTTGCTGACAGCTGTCCTGTCCTTAAAAAACACACAGCTGTTTTGGGTTTACTGGTTTCAAAAAGCACTGTCTGATGTGAACCATGCCTCGCAGAAAAGAGCTCTCAGAAGACCTACGATCAAGAATTGTTGACTTGCATGAAGCTGGAAAGGGTTACAAAAGTATCTCCAAAAGCCTTGATGTTCATGTGTCCACGGTAAGACAGACTGTCTACAAATGGAGAAAGTTTAGCACTGTTGCTACTCTCCCTAGGCGTGGTCGTCCTGTAAAAATGACTACAAGAGCACAGCGCAGAATGCTGCATGAGGTAAAGAAGAATCCCAGAGTGTCAGCTAAAGACCTACAGAAATCTCTGGCACATGCTAACATTTTTGTTGACACATCTACAATAAGGAAAACATTAAACAAGAATGGAGTACATGGGAGGACACCACGGAGGAAGCCATTGCTGTCCAAAAAGAATATTGCAGCACGTTTGAAGTTTGCAAAAGAGCACCTGGATGTTCCACAGCACTACTGGCAAAATATACTGTGGACAGATGAAACCAAGATTGAGTTGTTTGGGAAGAACACACAACACTATGTGTGGAGAAAAAAAGGCACAGCACACCAACATCAAACCCTCATCCCCACTGTGAAACATGGCGGAGGGAGCATCATGGTTTGGGGCTGCTTTGCTGCCTCAGGGCCTGGACGGATTGTTGTCATTGATGGGAAAATGAATTCCAGAGTTTATCAAGACATTTTGCAGGAAAACGTACGACCGTCTGTCCGCCAACTGAAGCTCCGCAGAGGATGGGTGATGCAACAGGGCAATGACCCAAAGCATACAAGTAATTCAACAAAACAATGGCTGCAACAGCACAGAATACGCCTTCTGGAGTGGCCCAGTCAGAGTCCTGACCTCAACCCGATTGAAATGCTGTGGCATGACCTTAAGAGAACGATTCACACCAGACATCCCAAGAATATTGCTACACTGAAACAGTTTTGTGAAGAGGAGTGGTCCAAAATGACTCCAGATCGTTGTGCAGGTCTGATCTGCAACTACAGGAAATGTTTGGTTGAGGTTATTACTGCCAAAGGAGGGCCAACCAGTTATTAAGTCCAAAGGTTCACATACTTTTTCCTCCCTGCACTGTGAATGTTTACATGTTATGTGCAATTAAACCATGGCAACATCTAATGTTTGTGTAGTATTATGTTCAGCAGACTGTGTTCTTCTAATGTTGTGACTTAGATGACGTTCAGAGCACATTTTATGCCCAATTCATGCAAAACTCCACGTAATCCCAAGGGGTTCACATACTTTTTCTTGCAACTGTATATAACGCAGTAACATCCACACATATAGGACACCCAACGTTAGAGGTGATGTATTCTTCCAAAGCAAATACACTTTTGCACACTGGTACTGACTAGTATTCCAATGTTTCTCCTCTCCCTCAGTTTTTCTCCATCACTGGGCTAATGTGACCCCAGCATTGATGGAGAGGGGGGCGGGGGAGGGTCAAACTAGGATGATGTGCAGGCAACTGACATCCTCCTAATCAACTGACAATGTCATTGGTTGTCAGTACACCAGCGGCTAGAAGGGTGTAATGGCGCACAATGAAAACCTGTAGCGTTGTGTAACTAAATGGTGGGCTTGTTCCACCCGCTGGCTTGTATACACGTTTTGGGCAATTTGTAGACATTTTGCCAAGGTACCCCTGAAGAAACCTCAAGGCAACCCTGAAGAAACCTCAAGGCAACCCTGGAGAAACCTCAAGGCAACCCTGAAGAAACCTCAAGGCAACCCTGGAGAAACCTCATGGCAACCCTGAAGAAACCTCAAGGCAACCCTGGAGAAACCTCAAGGCAACCCTGGAGAAACCTCATGGCAACCCTGAAGAAACCTCAAGGCAACCCTGGAGAAACCTCAAGGCAACCCTGAAGAAACCTCAAGGCAACCCTGGAGAAACCTCATGGCAACCCTAAAGAAACCTCAAGGCACCCCTGAAGAAACCTCAAGGCACCTCAGGGTGACTGGACACCCTGGTTGTGAAAAGTTGGCTTAGATGGACGCACACGGCTTTTCTTCCTAACAAAGAAGCTGCGGCAGGTGCAAAACACAGCATAATAACCCTATAAGCAGCCGTAGGAAATGGTCCTTCCCATCCCCCGTTTTCTAAGATCTTTATGAGGTTAATATTGGCGCACAGCTCCCATCTGCACATGGATGGCATTGCGCGCTCCTCCGACTTGGATGTTTAAGTGACTTCTAAATGCTGCGCTGATCATTTTCCAAGTGGAAAAGGTTGCGGTGATAAAGGAGTCACCGCCGGTTTTCTCTAATGACGGGCTATGAAAAAGAAACGCACCTTTTTATTCACTGTAAACTGTGTATTCCATTCACTCGCCGCCCCGCTGCTTGCAGAAAGCATGTAGACAAAGCTGTGAAAAGCAACACATTCATTATGGCATTTGTAATCTCAGAGCCGAATGTAATTTCAGAGCTGAAGGCTGCATTAGGAACTTTGTAATAAAGGGGAGAAGTCATCTGGTTAGGTGGCTCGAGCACGTTAGGCAGGTTGACCTATTCTGGAAGAAAATTGAACGCCTGTAGCCGACAGTGACTAGCGTAGGAGATAAATGGGTAACTTCGTCGTGTAGAATTATAAAATGTATGTATCATAGAGAGATAAAAATTGAGTAAATTGTATGTAATGTATATTCAGTCATTATTATTTATTTCAGGTACTCAGGGCTGTCGACAAGGCATTGGTGTATGTAGGTTGTGTGCTGCCATAGGCAACATGAAAATTGGCCACCCCCATGGAGAGAGCCTGACACTAACCAACGCCACTGTCCCACCCCTGACCGACGCCACCCTCCCACCCCTGCAGAGGAGAGAGCCTGACACTAACCAACGCCACTGTCCCACCGCTGACCGACGCCACCCTCCCACCCCTGCAGAGGAGAGAGCCTGACTCTGACCGACGCCACCCTCCCACCCCTGCAGAGGAGAGAGCCTGACTCTGACCGACGCCACCCTCCCACCCCTGCAGAGGAGAGAGCCTGACTCTGACCGACGCCACCCTCCCACCCCTGCAGAGGAGAGAGCCTGACTCTGACCGACGCCACCCTCCCACCCCTGCGGAGGAGAGAGCCTGACTCTGACCAATGCCACCCGTGCGGAAGAGACAGCCTGACACTGACCAATGTCACCTTCCCACCCCCGCAGAGGAGAGAGCCTGACGCTGACCGATGCCACCCTCCAACCCCTGTGGAGGAGAGAGCCTGACACTGACCAATGCCACCATCCCACCCCTGCGGAGGAGAGAGCCTGACTCTGACCGACACCACCCTCCCACCTTTGCAGAAGAGAGAGCCTGACACTGACCAACGCCACCGTCCCACCCCCACGGAGGAGAGAGCCTGTCAGATTGGCTGTATGGGGCCCTGTGGTTTCTAACAGCAGCCCTGCAGGTACTTATATAGCTCCATCAATTTACACAGCGCTTTACATATATATTGTACATTCACATCAGTCCCTAACCCTCAAGGGGTGTACAATCTAAAGTCCCTAACTCACATTCATACATACACATACTAGGGACAATTTACCTACCAGCAAGTCTTTGGAGTGTGGGAGGAAACCAGAGTACCCAGAGGAAACCCACACAGGCACAGGGAGAACATGCAAACTCCAGGCAGGTGGTGCCGTGGTTGGGATTTGACCCAACGACCCGAGTGTTGCCAGGCGGATGCGCTAACCATTTATCCACTGTGCTGCCCATTCATGTATGTGAAGCTGGCACACATAGCTGATCAGACAAACTGCATTTTTCATATCAAAGGGATAGAATAAGGACTCCTTACTATGGTAATTTATGCCAATTGCCTGACCTTTGTTATGTTGGGCTGACCTGTTTTTGGATAAATATGTGGAAAGTCAGGGAGTTTCAGAGCAGGTTATTTGCAAATCTACCAGCATTGTGAAATGCAAGTTTGTCTGATTAGATTTGAAAGGGTCTTAAATATTCATGGAGTCCTTGTTTATGAGAAATAGACTTTTTAAAGAGGTGGAGTCTTTATCTAGGCAAGAAAGGTAAAAAAGGTTTCCTTAAACAATACAAGTACACTGCTCAAAAAAATTAAAGGAATACCAGGAGGAACCCAGGACCCCCCGCACCAGTGTAGGGTCTGACAATGGGTCCAAGGATTTCATCCCGATACCTAATGGCAGTCAGGGTGCCATTGTCTAGCCTGTAGAGGTCTGTGCTTCCCTCCATGGATATACCCCCCCCAGACCATCACTGACCCACCACCCAAACGGTCATACTGAACCATGTTACAGGCAGCAGAACGTTCTCCACGGCTTCTCCAGACCCTTTCACGTCTGTCACATGTGCTCAGGATGAGACAACTTGATAAAGCGCATGTCATGGTTACCAGCGAAGCTTGCAGTCCAAGCCCAGCGGCCGATGTCCGCTTCCTCCCAGGATCTTGTGACGTCAGTTCCGGAGCACCGCAGTCCCCAGTCGGGACAGCTGTATACTGTTATCACCACCATCCCACATCCCGACTCGGGGGCGGAGGTGAGGAGATATTCCACCTAGCTAAGCTGTGGGTTCCCGCGCTTTCCGTATGAGTTCTGTTTTTATTGAAGTACTTATGGAATAAAAACATACCCCTTATGATACCTATTGTGGGGTCATTATTGATTACAAGCCATAGCTTCCTCAGCGCTGGTCTTTTGGTAACTGTGCTCAGGGTGAACCTGCTCTCATCTGTGAAAAGCAATAGGGTTCCAGTGGCGGACCTACCAATTCTGGTGTTCAATGGCAAATGCCAATCCAGCCCATACCAGAGTCCTGATCACCCCCATACCCCATACCAGAGTCCTGATCACCCCCATACCCCATACCAGAGTCCTGATCACCGCCATACCCCATACCAGAGTCCTGATCACCCCCATACCCCATACCAGAGTCCTGATCACCACCATACCCCATACCAGCATCCGGATCACACCATACCCCATACCAGCATCCTGATCACCGCCATACCCCATACCAGAGTCCTGATCACCGCCATACCCCATACCAGCATGCGGATCACACCATACCCCATACCAGAGTCCTGATCACCACCATACCCCCATACCAGCATCCTGATCACACCATACTCCATACCAGCATCTTGATCACCGCCATACCCTATACCAGAGTCCTGATCACCACCATACCACATACCAGCATCCGGATCACACCATACCCCATACCAGCATCCTGATCACCGCCATACCCCATACCAGCATCCTGATCACCGCCATATGTCATACCAGCATCCGGATCACACCATACCCCATACCAGAGTCCTGATCACCACCATACCCCATACCAGCACCTGGATCACACCATACCCCATACAAGCATCCTGATCACACCATACTCCATACCAGCATCCTGATCACACCATACTCCATACCAGCGTCCTGATCACTGCCCTACCCCCATACCAGCATCCTGATCACCGCCATACCCCATACCAGCGTCCTGATCAACACCATACCCCATACCAGCATCCTGATCACCGCCCTACCCCCATACCAGCATCCTGATCACCGCCCTACCCCCATACTAGCGTACTGATCACTGCCATACCAGTCCAACATTTTAGGATCTCAGCTGATTAACTTTCTAGTTCATACTCCATAGTTTGTAGACAATAAGCAAAAAAATGTTTTTGTTTTCAAAATTTTCCTTTTTTTTTTCATCTATACAACATAAAATAAAAAGCCCACTAGTGATCAATTACCACGAAAAGAAAGTTCCATTTGTGTGAAAAAAAAAAAATTACAACATTTGTATATGGGTACAGTGTTGAGTGACTGAGTAATTGTCACTCAAAGTGTGACAGCGCTGAAAGCTGAAAATTGGCCTGGACTAGACGGGGGGTGAAAGCTCATGGCTCCTCCATACAGCTCCACTCCACCCAGCCCCCTGCCCTGTCCGGGCACACGTCTGTAGATTAGGTTCTCACAGATGTGGGGTGTATGGCTCCCATGCCCCATGTCTGCTGTGTCCCCTACCTACCTAGATTATAAATGGGTACTGACTCACTTTCTGACATCTTGATGTTGGGTTCTTCCTAAAAGGGGCCTAACACCTAGTGCAGGGGTCTGCAACTTTTAAGACATAAAGAGCCACTTGGACCCGTTTCCGAAGGGAAAAAAAAGACTGGGAGCCGCAAAACCATTGCAACATTTAAAACAAATTGTCGCTCTTTTTTGGTTTATAGCGTAAAAAATAAAAACCGCAGAGGTGATCAAATACCACCAAAAAAAGCTCTATTTGTTTGAAAAAAAGGACGCCAATTTTGTTTGGGTACAACGTCGCACGATCACGCAATTGTTAGTTAAAGTGACGCAGCGACAAATCGCAAAAAGCGCTCTGGTCATGAAGGGGGTTTAAGGGCCCAGTAAGGAAAGGGTTAATCAGGGCCACAGTGTATCGTCATAATCACAATCATAGCCTTCGGTAAATATGAGGGCCCAATGTAATCCAAATTATAAATACATTATTATATTATTGTCACTTTTCTATTAATATTTTTTTAACCCCCCCTCAGAACTACTTTTCATAGAAAACGTTAAATGAACTTACCTTTTTTTGTTCTTCACTCCCGCGCAGTGCTGTGTTCTTCTTCACGCTCATGCAACGCTAGCTCACGCTGGTTTCGGCTCTGTCACTCCTCCCCCTCGCACACAGGAGGCCTGACGTCTCCAGGCACTGGAGCTGAACCACGTTGAGTAGCTACGCCGTATAGTAATTCATCCCCCATATAGTAATTCATCCCCCATATAGTAATTCATCCCCCACGTAGTAATTCATCCCGCATAGTAATTCATCCCCCATGTAGTAATTCATCCCCCATGTAGTAATTCATCCCCCCCATAGTAATTCATCCCCCATATAGTAATTCATCCCCCATAGTAATTCATCCCCCATATAGTAATTCATCCCCCATAGTAATTCATCCCCCACATAGTAATTCATCCCGCATAGTAATTCATCCCCCATATAGTAATTCATCCCCCACATCGTAATTCATCCCCCATAGTAATTCATCCCCCACATAGTAATTCATCCCCCATATAGTAATTCATCCCCCACATAGTAATTCATCCCCCCTATAGTAATTCATCCCCCATATAGTAATTCATCCCCCCCATAGTAATTCATCCCCCATATAGTAATTCATCCCCCACATAGTAATTCATCCCCCCTATAGTAATTCATCCCCCATATAGTAATTCATCCCCCACATAGTAATTCATCCCCCATATAGTAATTCATCCCCCACATCGTAATTCATCCCCCACATAGTAATTCATCCCCCACATAGTAATTCATCCCCCATAGTAATTCATCCCCCCTATAGTAATTCAATCCCCATATTGTCTCAATTCACTTACCTTTACTCCGCGCGTTCCTCTCGCCGTGTTCCCGCGCTGTGTTCCGGTCTTCAGGGCGGACTGTGAGAGGAGAGGAGTTTGTCACGCTGCCCCGCCTACATCCTGGCTGCCCCGCCTACATCCTGACAGCCAATGTTCCACGCTCCGCGGGCCGGATTAAAAGAGTCCTGACTTTTGAGGCGGCCGCCCAAGAGGAGGGAGGGGAGCTGGCACCCGGCACACAGAAGAGCCGCATGTGGCTTGCGATCCGCGGCTTGCCGACCACTGAAACCCTATTGCCTGTCACCGGGTGGGCAGTGTGCTCTGGAGCCGCAGCAAAGATGAAAAAGAGCCGCATGCGGCTCTGGAGCCGCGGGTTGCCGACACCCGACCTAGTGTCACTACCCCCCATACCAGGCACTATTCTGGTACAGAGCCACCTAGTGGCAAAGTGGTCAACTGCACCTGCCTACATGCCGTTTCGGTATTGTTGGTCAGCATTTTGTGGGTTAACCAGTCCAACGTGGCCCTAATAGCTGCATGTGTATGAACAAGCCCAAGAAATGATCAACAAGGGGACTGTAAACGTTTGAGCACAAACATACTATTTATTCTGTATATAAAGCGTCTTTTCCTTATGAATTCTGAAAATCAAAAGGTGCTTCCTACCCAAGCAGCGAAAAGTGACAAAAGAAAAGCACTTCAGTAACATCGCCGGGAAATGACCTCCTACCGAGCACCTGTCTTTAGCAAATATTCCAATTAAATATAATCCCAAAGACAACTTCCAGAACGCGACCGCATAAGTCACCTCCAATCAGCCGCGTTATTCGAGAAGCGGTGTAAAACACGAGAAGCGCGTTCGGAACGATCTCATTAAATCTTGTCTTCCTTACAAGGTTGATAAACATGAACCTGAAACAACTGCAGATTGCATTTTCCCGCTACACGTACTGCAAATTAAACGGCTTCAATTAAGAACGCTAATTATTAGACGCAGGAGTTGTAAGCGTCATAAATAAGAACTAATTACACGTGCAGATGTTGGCGTGAGGACCGGGACTGCCGGGCGGATGAATTTCATATGTCATTTCACAGATGTACATATCATGTTCTATTTTAGTTTCCGGAGTTCTCACATCATGTTGGTTTCCAGGTGTGGGGTTAAAAATAAAAGCCTGGCCCACACCTCCTTCTATTAATTAATTGTTGCAGCAAGGGAGAAAAAGGAGCCACCTAAGATGTTGAGTGGTAGAAAGCTCATCTGGCAGTATGGTGTCGGCCGCAAATCTCCATCCCACAGGCTAACAGCTGTAAAGTTGTGGAATCCAGTTGTGGATGCCAACCAGCATGGAACGCAGTGGCGGATGTGACGTCACCGGAAGGGTATAAAGCTCATCTGGCAGTATGGTGTCGGCCGCTCCTCTCTGTCCCACAGGCTAACAGCTGTAACATTGTTGAATCCAGTTGTGGATGCCAACCAGCATGGAACGCACTGGCGGATGTGACGTCACCGGAAGGGTATAAAGCTCATCTGGCAGTATGGTGTCGGTCGCTCCTCTCCGTCCCACAGGCTAACAGATGTAAAGTTGTGGAATCCAGTTGTGGATGCCAACCAGCATGGAACGCACTGGCGGATGTGACGTCACCGGAAGGGTATAAAGCTCATCTGGCAGTATGGTATCGGTCGCTCCTCTCCGTCCCACAGGCTAACAGATGTAAAGTTGTGGAATCCAGTTGTGGATGCCAACCAGCATGGAACGCACTGGCGGATGTGACGTCACCGGAAGGGTATGAAGCTCATCCGGCAGTATGGTATCGGCCGCTCCTCTCAGTCCCACAGGCTAACAGATGTAAAGTTGTGGAATCCAATTGTAAATGCCAACCAGCATGGAACGCACTGGCGGATGTGACATCACCGGAAGGGTAAAAAGCTCATCTGGTAGTATGATGTCGGCCGCTCCTCTCAGTCCCACAGGCTAACATCTGTAAAGTTGTGGAATCCAGTTGTGGATGCCAACCAGCATGGAACGCACTGGTGGATGTGACATCACCAGAAGGGTAAAAAGCTCATCTGGTAGTATGGTGTCGGCCGCAAATCTCCGTCCCACAGGCTAACAGCTGTAACGTTGTGGAATCCAGTTGTGGATGCCAACCAGCATGGAACGCACTGGCGGATGTGACGTCACCGGAAGGGTATAAAGCTCATCTGGCAGTATGGTGTCGGCCGCTCCTCTTCGTCCCACAGGCTAACAGCTGTAAAGTTGTGGAATCCAGTTGTGGATGCCAACCAGCATGGAACGCACTGGCGGATGTGACGTCACCGGAAGGGTATAAAGCTCATCTAGTAGTATGGTGTCGGCCACAAATCTCCGTCCCACAGGCTAACAGCTGTAACGTTGTGGAATCCAGTTGTGGATGCCAACCAGCATGGAACGCACTGGCGGATGTGACGTCACCGGAAGGGTATAAAGTTCACCTGGTAGTATAGTATCGGTCGCTCCTCTCCGTCCCACATGCTAACAGCTGTAAAGATGTGGAATCCAGTTGTGGATGCCAACCAGCATGGAATGCACTGGTGGATGTGAGATCACCGGAAGGGTATAAAGCTCATCTGGCAGTATGGTGTCTGCCACTCCTCTCAGTCCCACAGACTAACAGCTGTAAAGATGTGGAATCCAGTTGTGGATGCCAACCAGCATGGAACGCACTGGCAGATGTGACGTCACCGGAAGGGTATAAAGCTCATCTAGCAGTATGGTATCGGCCGCTCCTCTCCGTCCCACAGGCTAACAGCTGTAACGTTGTTGAATCCAGTTGTGGATGCCAACCAGCATGGAACGCACTGGCGGATGTGACGTCACCGGAAGGGTATAAAGTTCACCTGGTAGTATAGTATCGGTCGCTCCTCTCCGTCCCACAGGCTAACAGCTGTAAAGATGTGGAATCCAGTTGTGGATGCCAACCAGCATGGAATGCACTGGTGGATGTGAGATCACCGGAAGGGTATAAAGCTCATCTGGCAGTATGGTGTCGGCCGCTCCTCTCAGTCCCACAGGCTAACAGCTGTAAAGATGTGGAATCCAGTTGTGGATGCCAACCAGCATGGAATGCACTGGCGGATGTGACGTCACCGGAAGGGTATAAAGCTCATCTGGCAGTATGGTATCGGCCGCTCCTCTCCGTCCCACAGGCTAACAGCTGTAACGTTGTTGAATCCAGTTGTGGATGCCAACCAGCATGGAACGCACTGGCGGATGTGACGTCACCGGAAGGGTATAAAGTTCACCTGGTAGTATAGTATCGGTCGCTCCTCTCCATCCCACAGGCTAACAGCTGTAAAGATGTGGAATCCAGTTGTGGATGCCAACCAGCATGGAATGCACTGGTGGATGTGAGATCACCGGAAGGGTATAAAGCTCATCTGGCAGTATGGTGTCGGCCGCTCCTCTCAGTCCCACAGGCTAACAGCTGTAAAGATGTGGAATCCAGTTGTGGATGCCAACCAGCATGGAACGCACTGGCGGATGTGACGTCACCGGAAGGGTATAAAGCTCATCTGGCAGTATGGTGTCGGCCGTTCTTCTACGTCCCACAGGCTAACAGCTGTAAAGTTGTGGAATCCAGTTGTGGATGCCAACCAGCATGGAATGCACTGGCGGATGTGACGTCACCGGAAGGGTATAAAGCTCATCTGGCAGTATGGTGTCGGCCGCTCCTCTCCATCCCACAGGCTAACAGCTGTAAAGATGTGGAATCCAGTTGTGGATGCCAACCAGCATGGAATGCATTGGCGAATGTGACGTCACCAGAAAGGTCAGAGGACTAGAAGACTGACAGGAAATGACAGGCTACACCCTCTAGAGGCCTATAGAAGAAGCTAGAGCACGTAGCCTGTCATTTGCTTCTCAGTCTTCCAACCTCTTTGGTGATGTCACATCGGCCCATGCGTTCCATTTGGTTGGCGTGGACTTCTTGGGTCTCACAAGGCGCCTATGCCGATTCCACAACTCTATAGCTGTTAGGATCCCAGCTGGGGCCCCTGCATGTTGTTATTACTGCTGGACCAGCTTTATGCTACTCAATATTTTGTGTGTTTTAACCCTTTATGAATAATTCCATTGTTTTAATACTGCACTTAGGTGGTGCCTCCTTCTTCTCCCTTATCCTTTAATACAGAGCTGGCTTCACTCTGAGGATGGTGGCCGCCAATGCAACTTTTATCTTCTAATAAAACCTATGAACTTTATGGACAGTTCACAGTCACTGTTGTACACCCAGTGCCCCTCTAGAGTTTTATATGTTTGCTGGATACCAAATCTGTGCGCCAGAAGATTCCTATTTCTAATTGTTATGGCAACACCACCCTGGCAGGTCTAAACAACAGACGTTTTTTGCCAGAGCTCACAATGGCGGAGATGGGTTTTGCTGAAAGCTGGTACCAGGCTGTGATCCTAGGGTAGGTGGAGATGGATTTTGCTGCAAGCTGGTACCAGTTTGTGGCCCTAGGGATGGTGGAGAGGGATTTCCCTGTAAGCTGGTACCAGGTTGTGGTCCTAGAGATGGTGGAGATGGGTTTCCCTGTAAGCTGGTACCAGGTTGTGTTCCTAGAGATGGTGGAGATGGGTTTTGCTGCAAGATGATACCAGGTTGTGGCCCCAGGGGTAGTGGATATGGATAAAACTGCATTCTCTCACCAGGCTGTGGTCCTAGGGATAGTGGAGATGGATTTCGCTGCAAACTGGTACCAGGTTGTAGCCCTAGGGATGGTGGATAAGGTTAAAACTGCATGCTTGTACCAGGCTGTGGCCCCAGGGATAGTAGAGACAGATTTTGCTGCAAGCTGGTACCAGTTTGTGGCCTCAGGGATGGTCGATAAGGTTAAAACTGCATGCCTGTACCAGGCTGTGGCCCTAGAGATAGTGGAGACAGATTTCACTGCAAGCTGGTACCAGGTTGTGGCCCTAGGGATGGTGAAGATGGGTTTCGCTGTAAGCTGGTATAAGGTGGTGGCCCTAGAGATGTTGGAGATTGATTTTGCTGCAAGCTGGTACCAGCTTTTAGCCTTTTGGATGGTGGATAAAGGTATAACTGCATGCCTATACCAGGATGTGGCCCAGGGATTGTGGAGATGGATTTTGCTGCGAGCCGGTACTAAGTTGTGACCCTAGGGATGGTGGAGATGGGTTTTGCTGCAAAATGATACCAGGTTGTGGCCCTAGGGATGGTGAAGATGGGTTTCACTGCAAGCTGGTACAAGGTGGTGGGTCTAGGGATGGTGGAGATGGATTTTGCTGCAAGCTGGTACCAGGTTGCAGCCCTAGGGATGGTGGATAAAGGTATAACTGCATGCCTATACCAGGCTGTGGTCCAGGGATTGTGGAGATGGATTTTGCTGCACGTTGGTACCAAGTTGTAGCCCTAGGGATGATGGATATGGGTATAACTGCATGCCTGTACCAGGTTGTGGCCCTAGAGATGGTGAAGATGGGTTTTGCTGCATGCTGGTACCAGGTTACAGCCCTATAGATGGTGAAGATGGGTTTTGCTGGTACCAGATTGTAGCCCTTTGGATGGTGGAGATGGGTTTTGCTGCATGCTGGTACCAGGTTGTGACACCCCATCAAGGGGTGAGTAGGGACAGGACAGTTATGATATGGAGTTGGTACACAAGGGAACAGTGCTGGGACAAGGCCATCCAGAACCCAAGGCAAAGATGCCAAACCCTGCCCCCTCCCCTGATTTTTTCAGAAGTGGGCAGCTCTCCTCCTGAAGTTGCTGCCTCGCTGGAGTAGGTGTGCTCATCAGGGGTACAGATACTTTTTTCTGGCTATGCTGAGCCAGTAATGGCAGCAATATGCACACCCCTGCTCTCTGACCACAGCTTACCTCCCCAGTGGTGCTCATGTCTCACACTGCACTTTAACACTCTGCCCAGACTCTCGCTTTCTGCTTTATCCTGCTGTATCCAGCAGATGTCCCGGAGTGACAGCACTCCTTGCATATCCTGGGCTCTCTTCATGCTCTGCTTTGCCCCCCCAATTGCTGCAATCCTCCAAGGCTTACAGGAAGAGGAGACCCTCTGTCACTCATAAGCTAATGAAAATGGTCAGGGAGCTGTACATGGGGGTGGGGTGGGGGGTATTTAATCCCCACCCCACCAAGCTGATTGAGTTGGGTCCTGTTCATCATAGGCTTTCTAAGTTCAGAAATTGGAAACAGTAGTAATACTACTGTGCCAGGGCAGCTTCCTCTCTTGCCCACCCCTCATCCCAGCCTTGACAGGGAGGGACTAGAGAATGGTTGGGCAGATGTTGGAAATGGGCGAGGCAGCAGAAGAGTATTTAGGCCAATCTGCAATGGCAACAGGCAAGATAACAGAATTGAGGTCGGGACAATTCGAGTTGGCAATGGGTAATAGAGTAGAAGGGTGGTATGAAAAATCCAGACCAGCAACAAGCAAGGCAGCAGGAGAGTGGTCAGGTTGAAGCAGAAGACATGGCAGGAGGCATGCAAAAGAGTAGTCAGGTCAATCTGGGTCAGCAACGAAGCAGGCTAGCAGTAGTATAGTATAGCTTTTTTGCACAAAGCAGGGTAGCTGGCAAGAAGATACAGGCCCAGTCATTAACAGCACTAATTTTCAAATACCCACCAGGGTCAAAGGACACACCCAGCATCATTTTTAAGGAGCTCAGAAAGTCCTGGCAGGGATTATGTGAACACCATTGTAAGTCCTGGCAAAGATTCTGTAAGCACCGTTGAAAGTATTGGCAAAGATTCTGTGAGCACTTTGGGAAGTACTGGCAGAGATTCTATGAGCACCATTAGAAGTATTGGCAGAGTTTCTGTAAGCACCATTGAAAGTACTGGCAAATATTCTGCATGCACTATTGTAATTCCTGGCAGGGATTCCGCGAGCAGCATTGCAATGTCAGAGGTCCTACAAGCACCATTGAAAGTATTGGCAGATTCAGAAGCACCATTGCCAGTTCTGGTAGGGATTCTACAGGCAGAACTAGAATTACTGACAGAGATTCTGCAAGCACCAATGGAAGTACTGGCAAAGAGTCTATGAGCACCATTGGAAGTCCTGGCAGTGGATTCTGTGAGCACCATTGGAAGTCCTGGCAGTGGATTATATGAGCACCATTGGAAGTCCTGGCAATGGATTATATGAGCACCATTGGAAGTCCTGGCAGTGGATTCTGTGAGCACCATTGGAAGTCCTGGCAGTGGATTCTGTGAGCACCATTGGAAGTCCTAGCAGGAAATTCCATCAGCACCACTGGAAGTCCTGGCAAGGATTCTGTGAGCACCATTGGAAGTACTGGCAGGAAAACTGGAAATCAATCTTGTTAGGGTCTGCAAGCAGCAATGAAAGTACTGGCAGGGATTCTGGTGCTTCAGACATTTGTTTAGCAATTTTCCTTATAAATAGATCCTTTAATGTAGATTGAAACCCAATCGGTAAAATTCCATGTAGGCTTTAACATGTTTTGTGCAATCTGTCTGCAGTCATTTCAAGTTTGCAGCTTTTGTTATCCACCTCCCGTCCGGCTGTTGTATATAAACGGCCGGACGGTGGCACTGCAGGGTTGGGTGGTCGTTTATAAACGGCATCCCCGTACCCTGCTTGTGCGCGCCCCCTGGGAGCACGCAGCACCACGATCTGGTGCCCGCTGTATACTCTGGACACAGTGAAACACCGATCATCGGACGGGACCTCTGTACAAGGTCCAGATCATGTGATCACTGATTGGCCAATCAGTGATCACATGAATAGTAGCAAGCAAGATGTCACTTGTGACATCATTGCTTACTACTTGTGAAATCTGTGAATGATCACAGAGATCACATGGTACAGGGCTATTCACAACAGCCTTGTACCATGTGACAAGCTGTGACCAATCACAGCTCACACAGTAGTTCTCAATGGCTGCAGGAATGCAGCCAGAGAGAAGGAGAAATTATTGTTTTTACAGCCTATACGAGTGTAAAAGCAATCAGTGTAAAAAAAGAAAAAATTTCCTTAACACCCCCAAAAAGTAGTACAGTGTCACCATTGTGACACTGTACTGCTAGGGTGACAGTATGTAAAAAAAAAACAAAAAAAAAAACCATAAATAATAATATAAAAAAATAAAATTAAAATGTAAAAAAAAAAGTTGAAAAATTATAATTTTTGGTTATAAACTAATTTGGCTTTTTTTTTTTTTTTTACTAAAAAGATAACGGAATACATTTTGGCCAAGATTTATGATGAAATATTATTTATTTGCAAAATTTTATAAGAAAAACACTTTTTTTCAAAATTTTTGGACTTTTTCATTTACATAGCAAAAAAAATTTAAAATCCCAGCGGTGAATAAATACCACCAAAATAAAGTTTTATCTGTCCCAAAAAATGGTAAAAAATTCATATGGGTACAGAGTTGCATGACCGCGCAATTGTCATTCACAGTGTGACAGCGCTGAAAGTTGAAAATTGGCCTGGACAGGAAGGGGGGAAAGTGTCCGGACTGGAAGAGGGGGAAAGTGTCCAGACAGGAAGGGGGTGAAAGTGTCCGGACTGGAAGGGGGTGAAAGTGTCCGGACTGGAAGGGGGGGAAAGTGTCCAGACTGGAAGGGGGTGAAAGTGTCCAGACTGGAAGGGGGGGAAAGTGTCCGGACTGGAAGGGGGTGTAAGTGTCCGGACTGGAACGGGGTGAAAGTGTCCGGACTGGAAGGGGGTGAAAGTGTCCGGACTGGAATGGGGTGAAAGTGTCTGGACTGGAAGGGGGTAAAAGTGTCCGGACTGGAAGGGGATGAAAGTGTCCGGACTGGAAGGGGGTGAAAGTGTCCGGACAGGAAGGGGGGGGGGAAGTGTTCGAACTGGAAGGGGGTGAAAGTGTCCGGACTGGAAGGGGGTAAAAGTGTCCGGACTGGAAAGGGGGGAAAGTGTCCGGACTGGAAGGGGGTGAAAGTGTCCAGACAGGAAGGGGGGAAAGTGCCCGGACTGGAAGGGGGTAAAAGTGTCCAGACTGGAAGGGGGGGAAAGTGTCCGGACTGGAAGGGGGTGAAAGTGTCCGGACTGGAAGGGGGTGAAAGTGTCCGGACTGGAAGGGGGTGAAAGTGTCCGGACTGGAAGGGGGGGGGAAGTGTCCGGACTGGAAGGGGTGAAAGTGTCTGGACTGGAAGGGGGTAAAAGTGTCTGGACTGGAAGGGGGGGAAAGTGTCCGGACTGGAAGGGGGTGAAAGTGTCGGGACTGGAAGGGGGGGAAAGTGTCCGGACTGGAAGCGGGTAAAAGTGTCCGGACTGGAAGGGGGGGAAAGTGTCCGGACTGGAAGGGGGTGAAAGTGTCCGGACTGGAAGGGGGGGAAAGTGTCCGGACTGGAAGGGGGGGAAAGTGTCCGGACTGGAAGGGGGTAAAAGTGTCCAGACTGGAAGGGGGGGGAAAGTGTTCAGACTGGAAGGGGGTGAAAGTGTCCAGACTGGAAGGGGGTGAAAGTGTCCAGACTGGAAGGGGGGGGAAAGTGTCTGGACTGGAAGGGGGGGAAAGTGTCCGGACAGGAAGGGGGGGGGAAGTGTCCGGACTGGAAGGGGGGGAAAGTGTCCGGATTGGAAGGGGGTGAAAGTGTCCGGACTGGAAGAGGGGGAAAGTGTCCGGACTGGAAGGGGGTAAAAGTGTCCGGACTGGAAGGGGGGGGAAAGTGTCCGGACTGGAAGGGGGGGAAAGTGTCCAGACAGGAAGGGGGGGAAAGTGTCCGGACTGGAAGGGGGTAAAAGTGTCCGGACTGGAAGGGGGGGAAAGTGTCCGGACTGGAAGGGGGTGAAAGTGTCCGGACTGGAAGGGGGTGAAAGTGTCCGGACTTGAAGGGGGGGAAAGTGTCCGGGCTGGAAGAGGGTGAAAGTGTCTGGACTGGAAGGGGGTGAAAGTGTCTGGACTGGAAGGGGGTGAAAGTGTCCGGACTGGAAGGGGGTGAAAGTGTCTGGACTGGAAGGGGGGGAAAGTGTCCGGACTGGAAGGGGGGGGAAGTGTCCGGACTGGAAGGGGGTAAAAGTGTCGGGACTGGAAGGGGGGGAAGTGCTCAGACTGGAAGGGAGTGAAAGTGTCCGGACTGGAAGGGGGTGAAAGTGTCCGGACTGGAAGGGGGGGAAAGTGTCCGGACTGGAAGGGGGTGAAAGTGTCCGGACTGGAAGGGGGTGAAAGTGTCCGGACTGGAAGGGGGGGAAAGTGTCCAGACAGGAAGGGGGGGAAAGTGTCCGGACTGGAAGGGGGGAAAGTGTCCGGACTGGAAGGGGGGGAAAGTGTCCAGACTGGAAGGGAGTGAAAGTGTCCGGACTGGAAGGGGGGGAAAGTGTCCGGACTGGAAGGGGGTGTAAGTGTCCGGACTGGAAGGGGGTGAAAGTGTCCGGACTGGAAGGGGGTGAAAGTGTCCGGACTGGAAGGGGGTGAAAGTGTCCGGACTGGAAGGGGGGGAAAGTGTCCGGACTGGAAGGGGGGGAAAGTGTCTGGACTGGAAGGGGGGTAAAAGTGTCCAGACTGGAAGGGGGTAAAAGTGCCCGGACTGGAAGGGGGGGAAAGTGTCCGGACTGGAAGGGGGGGGCAACTGTCTGGACTGGAAAGGGGGGAAAGTGTCCGGACTGGAAGGGGGGGGTGAAAGTGTCCGGACTGGAAGGGGGTAAAAGTTTCCGGACTGGAAGGGGGTGAAACAGGAAGTGGTTAAAATAATGTTGAGTATGTGAAGATGTGACTGTGGTCTCAAAAAATTGCTACTTTTAATTATTTATGGCCAATCAGTGATCACATGAATAGTAGCAAGCAAGATGTCACTTGTGACATCATTGCTTACTACTTGTGAAATCTGTGAATGATCACAGAGATCACATGGTACAGGGCTATTCACAACAGCCTTGTACCATGTGACAAGCTGTGACCAATCACAGCTCACACAGTAGTTCTCAATGGCTGCAGGAATGCAGCCAGAGAGAAGGAGAAATTATTGTTTTTACAGCCTATACGAGTGTAAAAGCAATCAGTGTAAAAAAAGAAAAAATTTCCTTAACACCCCCAAAAAGTAGTACAGTGTCACCATTGTGACACTGTACTGCTAGGGTGACAGTATGTAAAAAAAAAACAAAAAAAAAAACCATAAATAATAATATAAAAAAATAAAATTAAAATGTAAAAAAAAAAGTTGAAAAATTATAATTTTTGGTTATAAACTAATTTGGCTTTTTTTTTTTTTTTTACTAAAAAGATAACGGAATACATTTTGGCCAAGATTTATGATGAACTGGGTAAAAGTTTCCGGACTGGAAGGGGGTGAAACAGGAAGTGGTTAAAATAATGTTGAGTATGTGAAGATGTGACTGTGGTCTCAAAAAATTGCTACTTTTAATTATTTATTTATTAGACTTTTAATTTTATTAAAATAACAGCTGGTGGTTCTGCCATAAAGGTCCTTCAGGCAGTTCTTGTTATAGGGTGACAACCGTCTGTATCCCAGCTGTTCTACTGAATTGTAACCCTGTCACATGCACCCCTAGTGGAGACTACAACCTTGCCATTACACGTTTGGGTTGATTTACTAAAGGCAAATAGTCTGTTCACTTTGCAAGGGCATTTTCCCTTAGCTCAGTTAACCACTTTCCCTCCAGAGGATTTAACCCCCTTCCTGACCAGCCATTTTTTACATTACGGCGCTGCATTACTTTAACTGACAATTGCGCGGTCATGTCACGCTGCACCCAGATGAAATTTACGTCCTTTTTTTCCCACGAATTGAGCTTTCTTTTGGTGGTATTTGATCGCCTGTGCGTTTTTTGAGCTATAAGCAAAAAAAACCTGACAATTTTGAGAAAAAAACAATATTTTGGACTTTTTGCTATTAACCCCTTCACGCCTAAGGGTAAAACAAATCTAAATGCCTAAGCACAATTCTGCAACGTTGACGTGTTAGTAAAACCGTACATATCGTCACAACTACTTTGTACATCCAGGTGGATTATACCGCGTTTTTTTCAGTACAAATTGGGCTTTCATTTGGTGGTAAATGGTCATGGATAGCTCCTAATTTTTTTTTATTATTAAAGGAAAACTGGGCCAAAATAGTAAAAAAAATCATTTTTTTTAAATTTAACTGTGTGTTTCTTGTTACGACCATAACCTACCACCAAAGAACAACCCAAAATACATTCTCCAGTTCTTGACGATCGCAGCGATACCATATATGTGTATGTTATTTGTTGTTTGTATCCGTAGTACAGTCCAGAAACAACAGTGCGCATTTTGTTTTTGTCTTTTTTTTTTTTATATAAAACACACTGTCACTGACATTGACATTAACACTAACTGACACTGATACCAATTTTTTTTTTAAATCCTGACCTTTGACACTGACCTTTGCCCTTGACCCTGACCTTTGACCCTGACCTTTGACCCTGACCTTGACCCAAACACTAACCCTGGTACTGAACTAGATCAAACCTTGATCTAGGTATTTTTCTTTATTTTTTAATATTTATTTATCTTTTTTTTTTTTTACAAACTTTTTTTTTATCTCTCTATGTCAGGAGTTCGAGAGATACAATGTATCTCTCTTCTCCATTCATAGAGAGAGAGAAAACAAGGGGGCCGGGCTGCACAGTGAGTGATCACTGTGATAGCCAATCAGAGGCTATCACAGCGATCACGTGACCCGGAATCGGGAGTCCCGGGTCCCGATCATTAGAACGGGACCCGGGGCTCTCAGTGACACCACGGTCTTGGTGCTGGGAGCGCGCCGACCGGCGCGCTCCCAGCACAAAGACAGGTACGCAAATATGCGGCCCCACGGAAAAAAGCCCAGGTCCGTGAGGCCGCATATTTGTGTTACGTCGGCGTCAAGGGGTTAAACACCCTCCAGTAAAAAAATGTAAAAATGAAATTTCGTCATAAATTTAGGCCAAAATGTATTCTGCTCCTTGTCTTTGCTAAAAAAAAAATGGGGAAAAAAGTGCGCCTTATGGAGCAAAATATACAGTATATACGATCAAACGAAAATACGTATTCCGGGAGTCCCTAGACACCAAGCCATGAGAAACTAACAGAAAAAGAACTAGTGAATCCACAGAAAAGTAATAAAATATATAGTGCCTTATCCTCTTTAAAACATAATTTATTAAATATAGTAGTGCCCTCGCTTGTATTACAAGTTAAAAATGCATTAAAATGTTGAGATTTGAATCGACAGAAAAGTTTTCCAATATTGTTGAATATTTGCTGTATATTGCTTTAAGCGTCGTGACGTCAGAGCCCCTCCCCTACACGTTACGCCACCGGCTCACGTGGCTTAATCAGGGAGGAATTCTATGACACAATGGTATGAGTATGTGTAGAGTGTAAGCGAACCATCAATTTCCACAGTTTTTTTTTTTTACACAATTTTTATTATAATTTTATTTTCACTATTGTATTGATTTTACCACAATTTTATTATTGATCATATTTAAATATTTATGACACAATTTTTATTATAATTTTATTTTCACTATTGTATTGATTTTACCACAATTTTATTATTGATCATATTTAAATATTTATGACACAATTTTTATTATAATTTTATTTTCACTATTGTATTGATTTTATCACAATTTTATTATTGATCATATTTATATATTTATTACACAATTTTTATTATAATTTTAGTTTCACTATTGTATTGATTTTATCACAATTTTATTATTGATCATATTTATATATTTATTACACAATTTTTATTATAATTTTATTTTCACTATTGTATTGATTTTACCACAATTTTATTATTGATATTATTTAAATATTTATGACACAATTTTTATTATAATTTTATTTTCACTATTGTATTGATTTTATCACAATTTTATTATTGATCATATTTATATATTTATTACACAATTTTTATTATAATTTTATTTTCACTATTGTATTGATTTTACCACAATTTTATTATTGATCATATTTAAATATTTATGACACAATTTTTATTATAATTTTATTTTCACTATTGTATTGATTTTATCACAATTTTATTATTGATCATATTTAAATATTTATGACACAATTTTTATTTTAATTTTATTTTCACTATTGTATTGATTTTATCACAATTTTATTATTGATCATATTAATGTGTCATAAATATTTAAATATGATCAATAATAAAATTGTGGTAAATTCAATACAATAGTGAAAATAAAATTATAATAAAAATTGTGTCATAAATATTTAAATATGATCAATAATAGAATTGTGGTAAAATCAATACAATAGTGAAAATAAAATTATAATAAAAATTGTGTAACAAATATATAAATATGATCAATAATAAAATTGTGATAAAATCAATACAATAGTGAAAATAAAATTATAATAAAAATTGTGTAATAAATATATAAATATGATCAATAATAAAATTGTGATAAAATCAATACAATAGTGAAAATAAAATTATAATAAAAATTGTGTCATAAATATTTAAATATGATCAATAATAGAATTGTGGTAAAATCAATACAATAGTGAAAATAAAATTATAATAAAAATGGTGTCATAAATATTTAAATATTATCAATAATAAAATTGTGGTAAAATCAGTACAATAGTGAAAATAAAATTATAATAAAAATTGTGTAAAAAAAACTGTGGAAATCGATGGTTCGCTTACACTCTACACATACTCATGCCATTGTGTCATAGAATTCCTCCCTGATGAAGCCACGTGACCCGATGGCGTAACGCGTAGGGGAGGGGCTCTGTCTTCACGATGCTTAAAGCAATATACAGCAAGTATTCAACAATATTGGAAAACTTTTCTGTCGATTCAAATCTCAACATTTTAATGCATTTTTAACTTGTAATACAAGCGAGGGCACTACTATATTTAATACATTATGTTTTAAAGAGGATAAGGCACTGTATATTTTTATTACATTTCATGGCCGTTACACTTATGGAGAAAAATCCCTAAGGAAGCAAGGAGACCCCTTAGTTTGAAGAGGGATATTCCCGTCCATCCATCCGACTCCAGGAAAATCCCTAAGGAAGCAAGGAGACCCCCTAGTGGGAAGAGGGATATTCCCGTCCATTCATCCGACTCCAGGAAAATCCCTAAGGAAGCAAGGAGACCCCTTAGTGGGAAGAGGGATATTCCCGTCCATCCATCCGGCTCCAGGAAAATCCATAAGGAATGGAGGAGACCCCTTAGTGGGAAGAGGGATATTCCCGTCCATCCATCTGGCTCCAGGAAAATCCATAAGGAATGGAGAAGACCCCCTAGTGGGAAGAGGGATATTCCCGTCCATTCATTCGACTCCAGGAAAATACATAAGGAATGGAGGAGACCCTCAACTGGGAAGAGGGATATTCCTGTCCATCCATCTGGCTCCAGGAAAATCCATAAGGGAGCGAGGAGACCCCCTAGTAGGAAGAGGGATATTCCTGTCCATCCATCTGGCTCCAGGAAAATCCATAAGGAATGGAGGAGACCCCCTAATGGGAAGAGGGATATTCCCGTCCATCTATCTGGCTCCAGGAAAGTCCATAAGGAATGGAGGAGACCCCTTAGTGGGAAGAGGGATATTCCCATCCATCCATCAGGCTCCAGGAAAATCCCTAAGGAAGCATGGAGACCCCCTAGTGGGAAGAGGGATATTCCCGTCCATTCATCCGACTCCAGGAAAATCCATGAGGAATGGAGGAGACCACCTACTGGGAAGAGGGATATTCCCGTCCATCCATCTGGCTCCAGGAAAATCCATAAGGAAGCGAGGAAACCCCCTAGTGGGAAGAGGGATATTCCCGTCCATCCATCCGACTCCAGGAAAATTGATAAGGAATGGAGGAGACCCCCTAGTGGGAGGAGGGATATTCGCGTCCATCTGTCCAGTTCCAGGAAAATCCCTAAGGAAGCAAGGAAACCCCCTAGTGGGAAGAGGGATATTCCCGTCCATCCATCCGACTCCAGGAAAATTGATAAGGAATGGAGGAGACCCCCTAGTGGGAGGAGGGATATTCGCGTCCATCTGTCCAGTTCCAGGAAAATCCCTAAGGAAGCAAGGAAACCCCCTAGTGGGAAGAGGGATATTCCCATCCATCCATCCGACTCCAGGAAAATCCATAAGGAATGGAGGAGACCCCCTAGTGGGAAGAAGGATATTCCCGTCCATTCATCCGACTCCAGGAAAATCCCTAAGGAAGCGAGGAAACCCCCTAGTGGGAAGAGGGATATTCCCATCCATCCATCCATCCAGCTCCAGGAATATCCATAAGGAATGGAGGAGACCCCCTAGTGGAAGAGGGATATTCCTGTCCATCCATCCGGCTCCAGGAAAATCCATAAGGAATGGAGGAGACCCCCTAGTGGGAAGAGGGATATTCCCGTCCATCCATCCGGCTCCAGGAAAATCCATAAGGAATGGAGGAGACCCCCTAGTGGGAAGAGGGATATTCCCGTCCATCCATCCGGCTCCAGGAAAATCCATAAGGAATGGAGGAGACCCCCTAATGGGAGGAGGGATATTCGCGTCCATCCATCCGGCTCCAGGAAAATCCCTAAGGAAGCGAGGAAACCCCCTAGTGGGAAGAGGGATATTCCCGTCCATCCATCCGGCTCCAGGAAAATCCATAAGAAAGCAAGGAGACCCCCTAGTGGGAAGAGGGATCTTCGCGTCCATCCATCCGGCTCCAGGAAAATCCATAAGAAAGCGAGGAAACCCCCTAGTGGGAAGAGGGATATTCCCGTCTATGCAGAGTATATTATCATATATCTTAATCAGTTGGCTTTTCTGTTTTCTTTTTTGATCAGCATTGGTAATAGTTTGTGTTGCAGTACAATAAATTATTTATCTGTACCCCATCGAGTCGTGATTGGGAGATTTTTTTTATTCTTTCCTTCATATGATATTGTTAATGTTTTTTTTTTCCCCTTATACCATCATTGGCTAATATTGTTAATTAAAACAAAAAAGTGCAGCGCAACACCTTCCAAATTATTACTAAACATAAAAATAATACATAAAAAATTGTAATGTCCAATAATGTACAACAAAATGTGAATTAAACGTAAAGTCTTTACTGATAAATGGAAGTTCAAATCATTTCAGAGAAAATTGTGCTTCCAAAAAAAATATACATCCAAAAAAAAGTATTAAATATCAAAAAAATATAAATAAACTTCTTGGGGATCCACCATCAGCAGCACCTCAAAAAATACTGCCTCTTACCAGACTTTTGTGACCCCACAATTAAGTGACGGTCAAGAAAAGCGTAGTGCGGATACCAGATTAGGATGACAAACACCGTTACTGCTGACTTTGGGGGGATACAGTGCACTCCATACACTGGAGTGCACCATATGGAGTGCATCGTATCCCCTCAAAGTCAGCAGTAATGGAGTTCGTCATCCTAATTTTGGTATCCGAAGGTGCATAATATTTTTTATGATTGGTGAACTGCACGGTTATTATTTCGTATCGCAGCACTAGAAGAAGTGTCAAGGTCACGGACTTAATAAGGGCATGTTCACAGCAGTAATATAATCGCAGGGATATTGATATAAACACTCTTTCGAAGCTGGACTGATATTTATTTAATATTTATTTATTCACATTTTTACAGTTGGTAGTGGAACGCGACACCATTTCTGATTTTATTTTATGCTTAAAACTAAGCTATTGTGCGCAAAAGAAGAGTTAACCACTTCATGCCCGGACACTTTTACCCCCTTCCAGTCCGGACACTTTCACCCCCTTCCAGTCCAGGCACTTTCACTCTCTTCCAGCACGGACACTTTCACCCCCTTCCAGTCCGGACACTTTCACCCCCTTCCAGTCTGGACACTTTTACCCCCTTCCAGTCCGGACACTTTCCCCCCTTCCAGTCCGGACACTTTCAACCCCTTCCAGTCCGGGCATTTTCCCCCCATCCAGCCCGGACACTTTCACCCCCTTCCAGTCCGGGCAATTTCACCCCCTTCCAGTCTGGACACTTTCCCCCCCTTCCAGTCCGGACACTTTCACCCCCTTCCAGTCTGGACACTTTCACCCCCTTCCAGTCCGGACACTTTCCCCCCCTTCCAGTCCGGACACTTTCCCCCCCTTCCAGTCCGGACACTTTCACCCCCTTCGAGTCTGGACACTTTCACACCCTACCAGTCCGGACACTTTCCCCCACTTCCAGTCCGGACACTTTCACTCCCTTCCAGTCCGGACACTTTCCCCCCTTCCGGTCCGGACACTTTCCCCCCCTTCCGGTCCGGACGCTTTCCCCCCCTTCCAGTCTGGACACTTTCCCCCCCTTCCAGTCCGGACACTTTCCCCCCCTTCCAGTCCGGACACTTTCCCCCCCATTCCAGTATAGACACTTTCCCCCCCTTCCAGTCCGGACACTTTCCCCCCCTTCCAGTCCGGACACTTTCCCCCCCTTCCAGTCCGGACACTTTCCCCCCCTTCCAGTCCGGACACTTTCACACCCTACCAGTCCGGACACTTTCCCCCACTTCCAGTCCGGACACTTTCACTCCCTTCCAGTCCAGACACTTTCCCCCACTTCCAGTCCGGACACTTTCCCCCCCTTCCAGTCCAGACACTTTCCCCCCCTTCCAGTCCGGACACTTTCCCCCCCTTCCAGTTCAGACACTTTCACACCCTACCAGTCCGGACACTTTCCCCCACTTCCAGTCCGGACACTTTCACTCCCTTCCAGTCCGGACACTTTCCCCCCTTCCGGTCCGGACACTTTCCCCCCTTCCAGTCCAGACACTTTCCCCCCCCTTCCAGTCCGGACACTTTCCCCCCCTTCCAGTCCAGACACTTTCCCCCACTTCCAGTCCGGACACTTTCCCCCACTTCCAGTCCGGACACTTTCACTCCCTTCCACTCCGGACACTTTCACTCCCTTCCAGTCCGGACACTTTCACCCCCTTCCAGTCCAGACACTTTCACCCCCTTCCAGTCCAGACACTTTCACCCCCTACCAGTCCGGACACTTTCCCCCCCTTCCAGTCCGGACACTTTCCCCCCCTTCCAGTCCGGACACTTTCCCCCACTTCCAGTCCGGATACTTTCCCCCCCTTCCAGTCCGGGCACTTTCACTCCCTTCCATTCCGGACACTTTCACCCCCTTCCACTCCGGACACTTTCACTCCCTTCCATTCCGGACACTTTCACCCCCTTCCAGTCCGGACACTTTCCCCCCTTCCAGTCCGGACACTTTCCCCCCCTTCCAGTCTGGACACTTTCCCCCCTTCCAGTCCAGACACTTTCACCCCCTTCCAGTCCAGACACTTTCCCCCCCTTCCAGTCCGGACACTTTCCCCCCCTTCCAGTCTGGACACTTTCCCCCCTTCCAGTCCAGACACTTTCCCCCCATTCCAGTCCAGACACTTTCCCCCCCTTCCAGTCCGGACACTTTCCCTCCCTTCCAGTCCGGACACTTTCCCCCCCTTCCAGTCCGGACACTTTCCCCCCCTTCCAGTCCGGACACTTTCACACCCTACCAGTCCGGACACTTTCCCCCACTTCCAGTCCGGACACTTTCACTCCCTTCCAGTCCAGACACTTTCCCCCACTTCCAGTCCGGACACTTTCCCCCCCTTCCAGTCCAGACACTTTCCCCCCCTTCCAGTCCGGACACTTTCCCCCCCTTCCAGTTCAGACACTTTCACACCCTACCAGTCCGGACACTTTCCCCCACTTCCAGTCTGGACACTTTCACTCCCTTCCAGTCCGGACACTTTCCCCCCTTCCGGTCCGGACACTTTCCCCCCTTCCAGTCCAGACACTTTCCCCCCCCTTCCAGTCCGGACACTTTCCCCCCCTTCCAGTCCAGACACTTTCCCCCACTTCCAGTCCGGACACTTTCCCCCACTTCCAGTCCGGACACTTTCACTCCCTTCCACTCCGGACACTTTCACTCCCTTCCAGTCCGGACACTTTCACCCCCTTCCAGTCCAGACACTTTCACCCCCTTCCAGTCCAGACACTTTCACACCCTACCAGTCCGGACACTTTCCCCCCCTTCCAGTCCGGACACTTTCCCCCCCTTCCAGTCCGGACACTTTCCCCCACTTCCAGTCCGGATACTTTCCCCCCCTTCCAGTCCGGGCACTTTCACTCCCTTCCATTCCGGACACTTTCACCCCCTTCCAGTCCGGACACTTTCCCCCCTTCCAGTCCGGACACTTTCCCCCCCTTCCAGTCTGGACACTTTCCCCCCTTCCAGTCCAGACACTTTCACCCCCTTCCAGTCCGGACACTTTCACCCCCTTCCAGTCCGGACCCTTTCACCCTTATTCCAGTCCGGGAACTTTCACCCCCTTCCAGTCCGGACACTTTCACCCGCTTCCAGTCCGGACACTTTCACCCCCTTCCAGTCCGGACACTTTTCCCCCCTTCCAGTCCGGACACTTTCACACCCTACCAGTCCGGACACTTTCCCCCACTTCCAGTCCGGACACTTTCACTCCCTTCCAGTCCAGACACTTTCCCCCACTTCCAGTCCGGACACTTTCCCCCCCTTCCAGTCCGGACACTTTCACTCCCTTCCAGTCCAGACACTTTCCCCCACTTCCAGTCCAGACACTTTCCCCCCCTTCCAGTCCGGACACTTTCCCCCCCTTCCAGTCCAGACACTTTCACACCCTACCAGTCCGGACACTTTCCCCCACTTCCAGTCCGGACACTTTCACTCCCTTCCAGTCCGGACACTTTCCCCCCTTCCGGTCCGGACACTTTCCCCCACTTCCAGTCCAGACACTTTCCCCCCCCTTCCAGTCCGGACACTTTCCCCCCCTTCCAGTCCAGACACTTTCCCCCACTTCCAGTCCGGACACTTTCCCCCACTTCCAGTCCGGACACTTTCACTCCCTTCCAGTCCGGACACTTTCACCCCCTTCCAGTCCGGACACTTTCCCCCCTTCCAGTCCGGACACTTTCCCCCCCTTCCAGTCCGGACACTTTCACCCCCTTCCAGTCCGGACACTTTCACCCCCTTCCAGTCCGGACACTTTCACCCCCTTCCAGTCCGGGAACTTTCATCCCCTTCCAGTCCGGACACTTTCACCCCCTTCGAGTCTGGACACTTTCACACCCTACCAGTCCGGACACTTTCCCCCACTTCCAGTCCAGACACTTTCACTCCCTTCCAGTCCGGACACTTTCCCCCCTTCCAGTCCGGACACTTTCCCCCCCTTCCGGTCCGGACACTTTCCCCCCCTTCCAGTCTGGACACTTTCCCCCCCTTCCAGTCTGGACACTTTCCCCCCCTTCCAGTCCGGACACTTTCCCCCCCATTCCAGTCCAGACACTTTCCCCCCCTTCCAGTCCGGACACTTTCCCCCCCTTCCAGTCCGGACACTTTCCCCCCCTTCCAGTCCGGACACTTTCACACCCTACCAGTCCGGACACTTTCCCCCACTTCCAGTCCGGACACTTTCACTCCCTTCCAGTCCAGACACTTTCCCCCACTTCCAGTCCGGACACTTTCCCCCCCTTCCAGTCCAGACACTTTCCCCCCCTTCCAGTCCGGGAACTTTCACCCCCTTCCAGTCCGGACACTTTCACCCCCTTCCAGTCCGGGCACTTTCACCCCCTTCCAGTCCGGACACTTTTACCCCCTTCCTGTCCAGGCCAATTTTCAGCTTTTAGCGCTATCACACTTTGAATGACAATTGCGCGGTCATGCAACACTGTACCCATATGAATGTTTTAGCATTTTTTTGAGACAGATAAAACTTTATTTTGGTGGTTTTTATTCACCACTGGAATATTTTTTTTGTTGCTGTATAAATGAAAAAGTCCAAAAATTTTGAAAAAAAAATGTTTTTCTTATAAAATTTTGCAAATAACTAATCTTTCTTCATAAATCTTGGCCAAAATTTATTCAGTTATCTTTTTAGTAAAAAAAAATATCCCAAATTAGTTTATAAACAAAAATTATAATTTTTCAAAACATTTCACATTTTTATTTTATTTTTTTTATATTATTATTTATGTTTTTTTTTTTTTTTTAACATACTGTCACCCCAGCATAGTGACACTGTACTACTTGTGGGGGGTGATGAAGATGTTTTTTTTACACTGATTGCTTTTACACCCATAAAGGCTGTAAAAGCAATCATTTCTCCTTCTCTCTGGCTGCATTCTTGCAGCCATTGAAAAATACTGTGAGAGCTGTGATTGGTCACAGCTTGTCACATGGTACAAGGCTGTTGTGAATAACCCTGTACCATATGATCTCTGTGATCATTTGCAGATTTCACACGTAGTAAGCAATGATGTCACAAGTGATATCTTGCTTACACCTATTCATGTGATCACTGATTGGCCAAGCAGTGATCACATGATCGGGACCTCACACAAAGGTCCCGTACAGTGATCAGTACACTGCGGGCATTCTTGCAGCCATTGAAAAAAACTGTGAGAGCTGTGATTGGTCACAGCTTGTCACATGGTACAAGGATATTGTGAATGCCTCTGTACCATGTGATCTCTGTGATCATTTGCAGATTTCACACCTGGTAAGCAATGATGTCAGAAGTGACATCTTGCTTACTACTGCTCATGTGATCACTGATTGGCCAATCAGTGATCACATGATCGGGACCTCACATTGAGGTCCCGTCAGGGGCAGACTGACAACTGGATACAAATGGAGAAACAGAAAAAGGGCACACCGACCTAGTGCATTATCATTTAAAATAATTTCATTGAAGAAACAAAATAGGTATCATACTCACAATGGAGATAATAACACAGGCATGTCAAACTGAACAAGATGTATGATCCAAACAACATCTGAGTCCATACGATGGAACCCTGGATGACCAACTGGCTAACGCATTTCGAGGACACAACCTCTTCCTCAGAGCCAACACTACTGGAGTCTGCACTTCTCTTTATATAAGTTACTAAATGGTAACAAAAAGGCTGTATCAGAACCACCCGAAAGCGGAGCCTGACATCACATGACCCGTTAGCATCAAAATTGAACAAAAACAAAAAAAACAAAACAAAAAAAAACAAAAACAAAAAAAAACCTTTTATAATAATATATATATTATATATATATATATATATATATATATATATATATATATATATATATATATATATATAATTAATTAAATGATGATTAAGAACTGTATTATAGTTAATTGATGAATGATAGAACTGTATTATAAAAACATAATAAATATAATAAATGTGTAAACACACAACAGAACAATGGGATGCAGCTGCACAGGAAGGTCATATGTGGTATATGATGAGAAAGAAAAAAAAATTTTTTCTTTAAATTATATATATATATATGTATATATAAAACAAAATAAAAATAAAAAATATATAATATAAGGGAAGGTGAATTGTAAATAGAGCGGACTGACAACTCATGGGGCCCCTGGGCAATAGGGAATCATGGGGCCCCTGTGTCCTTGCCCAAACTCAAAAAAGCCTATGAAAAAGGTACCATGGGGCCCCCTACTGGCCCCTCGCCCTCGGGCAGTGCCCAGGTTTCCAAATGGTCAGTTCGCCCCTGGGTCCCGTACAGTGATCAGTGATCTGTGGGCACCCCAGGGAGCGCGCACAATCCAATATGGCGGGCACCATTTATGAATGTCAACCCGCCCCTGCACTGCCGCCATCCGGCCGTTTATATACATGGGCCGGACGGGAAGTGGTTAAAATAGTGAGTGACTTTGTACAGCAGAATCGCGCTTCCATTTGAATCCGTACGACGGTGACATATTATAATACATGCACTTTTCATCATTCTTTATTCTAGCAAAATGTTACAATTCATATATTAATTCCTCAGCACAATGAAATGTATGCTAATGGCGGCACTGAGCAATTGGATTATCAAATTACTTTGGCGCCATGCGAGAAATAATAAGAGACATTTGCAAAGCATAATCTCCACCTTTTCAAAATGTCTTCCTTACCACCGAGGAACTGACCTTTCTCTTTGCGGCTTTGTGGGCTCCCAGGCCAACCTACTCTATCATTAGTATTTTTTTTTTTTTTTAAGATTTTTCCGCCTTCGTTTCTATGTTCTCTCCAGAAATGTCACATTTACAAAGTTTTCTAAATAACACATTATCATCCCGCACAGAAAAGAGAAGAGCGGCATAAAACACACACCGTTAATAGTCAACTTTGATGGAGCAACGAGATCGAAAAAAAACACCGACGGTTATTAAAAAACAAACAAAACAAAAAAATGGCTATTTTGTGTACAGTAAAAGCGTTGAAGCATTCTGATTTGTTGAACACGCCGGCAGCTGCGGCAAAACCCATAACCCGCGCTTCACCCTACAGGGTTCAGACGATAAAAGGCGGTAATGTTGTTGGTTTTTATTTTTTTTATTTTTTTTTTAGAAATTCCAACTCGGAACTCTTTGATAGACTCTAGCGAGCCTTAAACCATAATATTATTTTAACATCCGTTGCAGTAGTCCTTGGAAATGGTTTTGCGCGTCTATTGTCATCATAATTTGTATAGATAAAGTATAAATGGCAGCATAAAAAGGAGAGCACTTTCACTTGCGGATGGCTGCCCGTGATGCTAAATCCGCTATGTTTTCATCCCGGAGACGGGAGCATTTCCAATGGGCAGTTCATCATCCATCAGGCAAGAGAATGTTGGGTCTTGCTTTGGCGTATCACCCATAATGTATTCTTAAAATGAGAATAAACCGGGGACGGAATTCACTTATTCATTAAATGAGAATAAACTGGTAAAGGGATTCACTTCTCCACATCACAAGCCCATGAACATTCGTAAAACATTTACCACCCAATGGGCCAATATGGATAAAAGCTTTTCCGTGCCATGATTAGGCTGCTCTTAGAAGGGTCAACAATTGATCAGATTTCTACAAAGGTGCATTTTCTATAGCGTTCACGATCGTATGTTTCATTTTAAAGTGTTTATCCCTCTTATGTGTAAGTCACCCTGTGCCTGTTAGGGGTGCAGGGTGATATGTCATCATATTGTGTAGACATGTCTAGGAGATAGGTGGGTTGGGGGGTTGTTTATTGTTTAATGCCATGTGGTTGTATCCCATTGTTCTGTTGTGTGTCTTGCTTGGGATCCTATGTTTCATTTTAAAGTGTTTTCTTTACCGCTTTGTATGAAAACATACGAGGTTCAAAAATAAATAAATAATTTGAAGGAGTTTATTTGAAGAATGCTTGTGCAATGGGTGGGGGGCCCATGGAACACAGCTCACTTTAGAGAGGTGGGGAGACCCCTGTCTCAGCTCCCCATATGCCTCTTATGTGTAAGTCACCCTGTCAGGGCCTGGACTTGAACCTGGGACTTCTACTGTGTCAGGCAGTAACTCTTCTCACTGAGCTACCTAGGATGCTGGACAATACTCTGCCTCTTCTATTGGATAATCGTGCCTTGTGCCTTGTTTCCTCTTGAACCTTGAACTCCTTGCTCCTCCCATGAACTTCCTATATAAGCCATGTCCTTGGACTTCCTCCTTGCCAGATTATTGTGCCTTTCCAGCCAATATCCCGCTACTGTTCCTGCTGCTGTCTACACCTCCGCTACTGATCTTTGGCTTGTGCCTGACCACGATTTCGTCTCATCCTAACGTACTACGATTGATCTGCTACCATTTGTGACCGACCCTTGGCTTGTGACCGACTCTGCTTTTGTCTGATCCCTAACCTGTTGATCCACTATTGGTTCCCAGTCTGCTCATTCCCTGGTGGGGTGATCCTGAGATCTGCGACCTGGTATTAACACGCAGCCCAATCCATCTCCACCATAAGGAGCTCTGGTGAATACCGGTTAATACTTAGACCCCGCACCTCAGGTGAGCCTGCGTCATTCCCAGGGGGATCCGCTGGTGTACCTATCCTGCTGGTTCCAGGTAAGCCTTTTACTGTTATAGCAACTGGTCTCTGAACCTGACCTTACACCGTGACACACCCTGTGCCTGTTAGGGGTGCAGGGTGATATGTCATCATATTGTGTAGACATGTCTAGGAGATAGGTGGGGTGGGGGGTTGTTTATTGTTTAATGCCATGTGGTTGTATCCCATTGTTCTGTTGTGTGTCTTGCTTGGGATCCTATGTTTCATTTTAAAGTGTTTTCTTTACCGCTTTGTATGAAAACATACGAGGTTCAAAAACAAATAAATTATTTAAAGGAGTTTATTTGAAGAATGCTTGTGCAATGGGTTGGGGGCCCATGGAACACAGCTCACTTTAGAGAGGTGGGGAGACCCCTGTCTCAGCTCCCCATATCCCTCTTATGTGTAAGTCACCCTGTGCCTGTTAGGGGTGCAGGGTGATATGTCATGATATTGTGTAGACATGTCTAGGAGATAGGTGGGGTGGGGGGTTGTTTATTGTTTAATGCCATGTGGTTGTAACACATTGTTCTGTTGTGTGTCTTGCTTGGGAGCAAATTATTATGGGATGTATGTGTTTGTGTGTATTGGCTTGGTGGGGGGTGTTTCCGGCAGCCCTTCCCCCTGATGGGACTGTCTGCTGATGTGTCTCTTGCTACTGGGGTATTTGTTTTATAACCTAACCCTGCTTTAAACCTCTCCACAACTTTATCCCTGACCTGCCTGGTGTGTTCCTTGGCCTTCATGATGCTGTTTGTTCACTAATGTTCTCTAACAAACCTCTGAGGGCTTCACAGAAAAGCTGTTTTACTGTTACTGAGATTAAATTACACACAGATGAACTCTATATACTAATTAGGTGACTTCTGAAGGCAATTGGTTCCACTAGATTTTAGGAGTATCATAGTAAAGGGGGCTGAGTGCAAGTGCACGCCAAACTTTTCAGATGTTTATTTGTGGAAATATTTGAGGGCCATGTGTCGTTTTCCTTCCACTTCGCGATTGTGTGCTACTTTGTGTTGGTCTATCGCATCAGATCCCAGTGGATTGCGTTTGCGTTTTTGGTGTTGACATGGCGGGGTGTGCAGAATGTTCAACGGGTATGAATGCTTTTTCAAGGGACTGTAGGGTACATCCGTACGTGTACGTTGGTCTCAGATGCAGTGTATGTGTAAAGGGTAGGTCTGTGTGTACCCTGGCCTTAAATGCAGTGCATGTGGGGTAGGTCCCTATTTGTATGTTGGTCTTGGACACAATGCATGTAGGGTAGGTCCCTATGTGGGACTTTAGATTGTACGCTCCTTGAGGGTTAGGGAAAGATGTGAATGTACAATACGTATGTAAAGCGCTACGTAAATTGACAGCGCTATATAAGTACCTGAAATAAATAAATAAATAAATATCTTGTATCTATGTTAAAATAAAGTAGTCTGTTTCGTGATTTATTTCAAGACTGGTGCTGTCTAGTCTCATATGGCCAGCGGTGGTGTCCGTGGATGGTGTTCGGACGGGGAAGCGGTATTATAACGGAAAAACCCAAGTGCAGTCGGGTCCGGTTCCGTTACAAATACATTATTGCATCATAAACCGGGTTGTATTGCGCTTTTTATATATTTTTCTAGAGTCTCTTTTTTTTCACATAAAGACTCCGCTTACCCAAAATGAACGATTCAACCACAGGTGGAGCCTTGTGAGCGTAGCCATCCCTTAGATTCCTATATCTCTCTGAGTCTCCAGTGAGAAGATGTCTACTATAAGATATGGGATGTGGTGATGTGCTAAGTTACAAGTGGTTAGGTCCCCCAGGGATTGGCCACCGGGCACTGTGGAAGTTTGAGGTGTCGAATGAAAAAGAAAAGAGTTAGGTTGGAGAGCCACTTATAGTGTAGTAAGTAGACTCAAGAATGGTAATTTTCTTCAAAGGAAGATCCGCTGGGAAAAAAAAAGGGAGGCTGTGGTCACCCTATGGGGTAGGGATATGCAACTTTCTGTGTGCGCAGATAGAGAAGACCATGCCTCCATGTAGGATAAAAGTGGTCGCTCTCAATCCTGGATTCTCTGCGGGCGGGGGGTTCTCAGGTGGGTGTTGGAGACTAGGTGAGTCTAAAGAGATCTAAACAGGCCCATTGGTGGTCCAATTGGAAGAGGCACCCATTGTCCACAATAGAACCAACAACAGGCCTTTTTAGATCTCTTTAGACTCGCCCATGAGTGTATTTGCCGCAAGGCAAACAAAGCACTTGCCTAGGGCAGCATTTTACAGAGGGGCGGCGCCACGCCTCGGAAGAAGGGACATCAGTGATGTCACTACAGCAGAGGAATACAATGAGGATTGGGAGTATCAGGCCTCTCCTAGACATTGCTGTCATCTGGGATCATCTCTCAGCCCTGGCTCCCCTCCACCATCCACTGCAGAAAGCTCTGGGAGCTCTGACCCTCAGAGCAGCCTACAGCCTGGCTGGGCGCACTGCATGCTGGGAGTTGTAGTCCTTCCCCCGGTTCCGACCTGCCACCTCCACAGGAGCAAACTACAATCCTGGCAGGCTGTGCAGGGGAAGGACTACAACCCCCAGCATGCCTAGGGCAGCACAAAACATACATACACCCATGGACTCGCCAAGATGTCCAATAGGGCTGGTTTACATTTCCTTTAAAATGTGGCGTTGGACATGCTTTTTTAAAGCACTCGGAATGTCAATCAAAGCCCCTGTCACTAACTATAATGGTAACCTTACATTCCTCTTCACACTGTACTGCTTGCTTTGCTTTGATTACCTTCAGAAATCATACTCTATGTCACTCTCTTGGTGCTTCAAAGTGTCTCCAAAGCCTCCACAGAAGTCTATGGCATCACTTGCTAACAGAACCTGCAGCATTTGAGGGGCATTTATTCAGTTAGCTTTGCTTTGGAGGTATTGCAGGTATGAGATACTCCATAATGCACTGGGAAACGAACAAGTGTGCCGGAAGGAAGTCATCAGCAATCACTTCTGGTGAATGTGTATGTCAGGGAGCCAGACACACAAGGAGGTGCAATTAAAGGTAGGTTTATTAATATAAAAATAAGACAAGAGTCTATGCAAGTCCCACAGCGGAAATCGTAGCCAAAGGGTCAAGAGCCAGGAAGAATCGTCGCCAAATCCGGGATCAGGAGCCAGGAAGAATCGTCGCCAGAGCTGGGATCAGGAGCCAGGAAGAATCGTCACCAGAGCCGGGATCAGGAGCCAGGAAGAATGGTCACCAGAGCCGGGATCAGGAGCCAGGAAGAATGGTCACCAGAGCTGGGATCAGGAGCCAGGAAGAATGGTCACCAGAGCTGGGATCAGGAGCCAGGAAGAATGGTCGCCAGAGCCGGAATCAGGAGCCAGGAAGAATGGTCACCAGAGCCGGGATCAGGAGCCAGGAAGAATGGTCGCCAGAGCCAGAATCAGAAACCAGGAGGAGTCTTAGCCAAAGCTGAGTCGGTATCCAGGAAAGCAATGAGTAGCTAAACAGGAGCTTGCTGCTGGGCAAAGACAGGACACGAATGCAATGGACAGCTACCAACAGCAGACTTAAATGTGATAAGCCGCACCTCTTGGGAGGAGCCGCAGAGGGCTGAAAGCATAAAGGATCCCACAATGCTTTGCAGACACCTAAGATGGATGCCAGCACATGGAGCAGCACAAACCCTGAGGAAAGGTAGGACCTTGACAGTGTATATATTCTGGGAGTGTTTGGTGCAGATGTCAAATCTGGTGTGCAATGTGGAGCAGCAGGAAGGTGAACAGGGTCAGGACTGTAGTGGAGCAACTAGCAGACAACTAGCAGACATATGTTGGAAAGGCCTGGGAATAGATGTGCCAATCTAGAAGGGACCAAATCAGGACAAGGGTCAGCCCATCACTCTTGGGGATTGATGAGAATGTATAATATGTATATATTTTTGTGTAAAATTGCTGCGTAAATTGACAGCTCTATACCAGTACTTATAATATTAATGTGGTATGCAGTATGAGAAGACTATAGTGAAAGGTGAGCAGGACTGAGAGGCAGAGGATCAGCAAACTGGCTGACTGGAGCAGGAGAAACTAGCAATGTGGTGTGCAGCGTGGGAGCAATATAGACCAGAGAGAGAGGAAGAGCAGGAAACCACAGGATCAGTAGAGCTGGGGCTTACTACTGAGTAGGGGATCAGCAGAGCTGGGGGTTACTACTGCGAAAGTGATCGGTGGAGCTTGGAGTTACTACTGAGTGGGGGATCAACAGAGCTGGGTGTTACTAGTGAGCAGGGGATCAACAGAGTTGGGGGTTACTACTGAGCGAGGGATCATCAGAGCTGGTGGTTACTAGTGAGCGGGGGATCAGCAGAGTTGGAAGTTACTAGTGAGCAGGGAATCAGCAGAGTTAGGGGTTACTACTGAGCGAGGGATCAGCAGAGCTGGACGTTACTAGTGAGCGTGGGATCAGCAGAGTTGGGGGTTACTAGTGAGCAGGGGATCAGCAGAGCTGGGGGTTACTAGTGAGCAGGGGGATCAGCAGAGTTGGGGGATACTACTGCGTGGGGGATCAGCAGAGCTGGAGGTTACTAGTGGGTGGGGGATCAGCAGAGTTGGGTGTTACTACTGAGCGAAGGATCAGCGGAGTTTGGGGTTACTACTGCATAGGGGATCAGCAGAGCTGGGGATTACTAGTGAGCAGGGGGATCAGCAGTGTTGGGGGTTACTACTGAGTGAGGGATCAGTAGAGCTTGGCGTTACTACTGCATAGGGAATCAGCAGAGCTGGGGATTACTAGTGAGCAGGGGGATCAGCAGAGTTGGGGGATACTACTGTGTGGGGGATCAGCAGAACTGGAGGTTACTAGTGAGTGGGGGATCAGCAGAGTTGGGGGTTACAACTGAGCAAGGGATCAGTGGAGCTGGGGGTTACTACTGCGTGGGGGATCAGAAGAGCTGTGGGTTACTATTGTGCAGTACTATTGAGCAGGGGTTTCTTCTGATCCCCTTTAAAACAAATAGAAAATCAACACAAGCCAAACTTCATTAAAGCTTCACAAAAGCATAAAAAATGCATAAAAAAGTGATAGGTGCTTTAATGTGTGTTAAAGTTGAAGTGAGTGTAAATGAGCAGTTCCTCCCTTTTTTGAGTTTTCTTGTGGACCTTTTCCTGAGTTGTCTATTACCTCTACCGCCTCTTTTTGTAGTCTTCCTTGTAACGTAAGTGTTCTTATCCATCTTTGGTGTTCCCTAGTCTCTCTGTTTTGTACTTTAAAAGTATATAAGACAACAGGGAGATTGGGACTTAGCCAGTATAGGTGTGAAGACCTAGAAACCGAAGTGTCGGGATTCCAACACTGGATCACCCTACCGATGCAGAAAAGCATTAGGTGATTTAACTTCCCAGTATAAACTAAAGACTAAAATATCAGTTGGCTGGACTGTCCTTTTCATCAGCATGTGGAAAGAATATTTTATAAAGGGCAAATGCACTTGATGAATCAAAACGATGAAGTGTTGATTTGTAGAAGGGAGCAGGGGCGGACTGACCATTTGGAAACTCAGGCACTGCCCGAGGGCCCCGGGGTCAGTAGGGGGCCCCATGAGATGCCCCTGGTACCTTTTTCATAGGTTTTTTTGAGTTTGGGCAAGGACACAGGGGCCCCATGATCCCCTATTGCCTGGGGGCCCCATAAGTTGTCAGTCTGCCCCTGGAAGGGAGTTGGGTTAGTTTCATTGAGTGATTCCAATAGAAATGTTCTTACTGTCACCACTGGACAGGTCCACCAGACATACATCACAGTACCCTCAGAGCTGTATCCCCCGAGACATATGTTGGAAAGGCCTGGGAATAGATGTGCCAATCTAGAAGAGACCAAATCAGGACAAGGGTCAGCCCATCACTCTTGGGGATTGATGAGAATGTATAATATGTATATATTTTTGTGTAAAATTGCTGCGTAAATTGACAGCTCTATACCAGTACTTATAATATTAATGAACAAATCTGCTAGTCCATCTAACACTCCCCTCTGCCAAGATCAACAATGTTGCTGTACAAAGGTGTCTTTCTTGCTCTCTCATACAGAGTGGGGGCGCTGTAATACAAGAGGTGTACTACTGGCTGGATTGCCAGGTGAAAGCAGAGGGAGAAAAACCTAAAAAAGGAACAGGAATGCAGCCACCACATCTAAGGATTGGTAAACTGCGATATATGATACTTTTGGTTTGGGGTTGAATATCAGGTATACTTAGAGACTGTGGACCATGTAGTGGTCTATGTGCTAATGGCGCACTCAGCCTCACCCTGCAACAGGGGCGGACTGACCATTTGGAAACTCGGGCCCTGCCCAAGGGCCCGGGGTCAGTAGGGGGCCTCATGAGATGCCCCTGGTACCTTTCTCATAGGCTTTTTTGAGTTTGGGCAAGGACACAGGGGCCCCATGATCCCTTATTGCCCGGGGGCCTCATGAGTTGTCAGTCCGCCCCTGCCCTGCACACAGATTTTCCCAATCACACGCAACATTCTAAGTGCCAGCAGACTGACGGCACCTACTGCAATCATTCTGACCTTTAAGATGGATCTGTGACACCCACTGCCGCTTCAGAAAATGGATGGATCTTTGGAGATGGAGAGATTAAAATATAGTGGGGCCCCCTCAAAGAGACAGGGGTTCATTACGTGTTGGTTTAGACTGGAGCATTCAGAGATGAAGCGCAACAAATGTTAAAGCAGAGCTCCACCCAAACGGGGAAGTTCCCCTTTAAGGACTGCTCCCCATTAAGGATTGGCACCTTTCGGGAGCGGGGGGAGGGGGTATCCCAGTTTTTGTAGCTGCTGACTTTTATTTTTTGACAGGTGAGTGGAACTCCGCTTTAAGTCCTCATGCACACGGGACGTTTTTATAGCAACTGTTTTTGGCTTTTGACATTTTTTCCTCCAGCCAGTAAACCAGCAAGTTATCCTATGTGTCCATTCACAAATAGACTGGAAGCAACGATTTTTGGCAGGGTGTGTTTTCGCTGGAAAAAAACTCAGGACTAGTGGGTTACTTGAGGAGTTTTTTAGTCAGTATTTCTGTGCTCAAAGCGGTACATTTTTTTGCATGGAAATATGTATTTTTTTATTGTAGGCCAGTAATTCTTAGGAATAACTCACTGAAATCTGTCTGATTTGTTAAAATGGTCCCTTCTAGATTGGCACATCTATTCCCAGGCCTTTCCAACATATGTCTCGGGGGATACAGCTCTGAGGCTACTGTGATGTATGTCTGGTGGACCTGTCCAGTGGTGACAGTAAGAACATTTCTATTGGAATCACTCAATGAAACTAACCCAACTCCCTTCCAGGGGCGGACTGACAACTTATGGGGCCCCCGGGCAATAGGGGATCATGGGGCCCCTGTATTCTTGCCCAAACTCAAAAAAGCCTATGAAAAAGGTACCAGGGACATCTCATGGGGCCCCCTACTGACCCCGGGCCCTCGGGCAGTGCCCGAGTTTCTAGATGGTCAGTCCGCTCCTGGTAAGCAATGATGTCACAAGTGACATCTTGCTTACTACTCTTCATGTGATCACTGATTGGCCAATCAGTGATCACATGATCGGGACCTCGCACAGAGGTCCCCGTACAATGATCGCTGTTCCAATCACATGGCGAAGATGACTTGCTGAAGTTTAACTGACCATCAGAATGGGGAAGAAAGGGGATTTAAGTGACTTTGAACGTGGCATGGTTGTTGGTTCCAAACGGGCTTGTCTGAGTATTTCAAAAACTGCTGATCTACCGGGATTTTCACACACAACCATCTCTAGGGGTTACAGAGAATGGCCTGAAAAAGAGAAAATATCCAGTGAGCGGCAGTTGTGTGGAGGAAAATGCCTTGTTGATGTCAGAAGTCAGAGGAGAATGGACAGACTGGTTGCTGCGACATTCAGATGATAGGGTCAGAATTTGGCGTGAACACCATGAAAGCATGGATCTGTCCTGCCTTGTATGAATGATTCAGGCTGGTGGTGGCAGTGTCATGGCGTGGGGGAGATTTTCTTGGCCCTAGTAAGATGGACCTAATGTGCCTAAGTGGCCGGTGAGTATATACTTAGTCACATTGGGCCAAGCTAGACCAATGTGACTATACAGATGCCATACCTGGAATTCTTTAGTTAGTCACACACTTACCAATCCTCTTCGTAACCTCTAGGTCTTTATTGCTGCCTGTGTCCCCAGTTGGGGCACCCACCCTAGTTGTCAATGCTGATCGTAACCATAGAGACAGTAAATGAAAGGAAATCACAAATTTCCAGTTCAAAATTTGACAATGGACGAGGCAATGAGAAGATGTATTCCAACAAGGACATCGGTTCTGTAAGCAGGTTCCTCCAAAGGGTAAAGGGCTCATGTACACGAGCAGCTGCTAAACTCGAGTTTTGGAGCTTTTGGCATTTTTTTTGCTCCATAAAAGGCAATGTGTCCATGTACACATAGGCTTTTAGCAGAGTTTAGGAGCTGCCGCAGTTAGGTGAGGTTAACACTCCGGTCACATGAAGCCCGACTTTGAAATCGTGCGACTTACAGTGAAGTTACATGATGTCAAAGTAGGGTGAACTGCCAATTTTAGGTGCGACACAGACGTCCATGCAAATCGCACCACAAGTAGTGCATGCACTACTTTAGAAATCGGTACGGCTCTGACCAAGTCGGAACTGCACCGATATGACCGCTCCAATTGCGAACAATAGGCTGCGACTTGGCATATGATTTGCAAGTTGCATGCCAAGTCGCACCCAGGAGCGGACTGACCATTCGGGAACTCGGGGACTGCCCGAGGCCAGTAGGGGGCCCCATGAAAAGCCCTGGTACCTTTCATAGAATTAATTTGGGTGTGGTTTGAGTGTGGGCGAGGACACAGGGGTCCCATCATCCCTTATTGCCCGGGGGCCCCATGAGTTTTCAGTCCGCCCCTGGGCGCACCCGATGTCACCGGAGTGTAAGTTGCACGATTTAAAGTGACTGGAGTGTAAAAGTTTTCTGCTCTTGTGTTCCTGTTCTGGAGTTACTTGGGTCAACTGTGTTTATGTGTTCAGACCAAATGTCACATTGTATCTGCTTGCTTAGGTTAGATAGGCTGGAGGATCTAGGAAGGAAGAGTTAACTCTTCCGGATAGGTTTCCCGCTCTTTTCCAGAATGTTGCCACCCTCTCCAAGTCCTACAATAGAAATGGAGGCTCATTAGGGCCCTAGAGAGTTCTGTCCATCAAGATGTAGCCGTTACTCTATAAATGTAAATAAACAGCGCAAAATTAGATTATTAATCACTCATAAAATAAATAAAATAGGTGCATAAATTAATAGTGCTTATCCTCACTTTTAAACAAAAACACCCAAAAGTCCATGTGCCGAAAACATTATTAAATTGTTGAAATAAAAGTGTGAACTTCTTTTTCTTCAAACTTTCTTTAAGAATAAAAAAGGAACTTCCACCTTCCCCCCGTGCACAAACCAACATCAAATACACTCACCAGAACTTGGTGAGTGAAAAACCTTTTAGGAATTTTAGGGATCCTAAACCCTCTTTGGTGCCACGCTAGGGAAAATCTTCACCATCCGAATAGACTCCACCATTCAACCAGAAGAAAAAAAACTCACATAGCATAATATTGTCACACAATAGTAACTTTTCCAAATGGAGATTAAGGCCACTCACATGTTAAACACTTGATAAAGGCATGTTTATTATGTATAATAGGCTTCAGTTCCAGCAAGTATACAAACTTTTCCTTCCAGGGCTCTCACATCCACAATAGAACAAAGCCAGGACTCCTCTTAGACCAAACAGTGAACCAAGATGGCCGCTGGAACGCACCGCTCAGCGTGCGTTCCACTCACCGGAAATGACGTCAGGCGCACGGAGTGTGCCACGGAGTGGTCAAGACTTGATAACGCCTGATGGGAGGGGCGAAATGTGTTGACGCATTCCGGTCCACACTCCGTGCGCCTGACGTCATTTCCGGTGAGTGGAACGCACGCTGAGCGGTGCGTTTCAGCGGCCATCTTGGTTCACTGTTTTTTCTAAGAGGAGTCCTGGCTTTGTTCTATTGTGGATGTGAGAGCCCTGGAAGGAAAAGTTTGTATATCTGCTGGAACTGAAGCCTATTATATATAATAAACATGCCTTTATCAAGTGTTTAACATGTGAGTGGCCTTAACTAGTAGCCGACCGCAGATAGCCGAATGACGGCTGCACTGCGGCCGGCCAGTTCTGGGTGGACGTCATATGACGTCCCACCAGAACGCGCTCTCCTGCGCGCCCCAGGGGGCGCGCACACGGCGATCTCCGTGATCGCTGTGTCCTACAGACACAGCTGATCACGTGATGTGGTAAAAGGCCAATCACAGCGGCCTTTTACCACCTAATCAGTGGTGTCCAATGACACGCTGATCAGAGGGAAATGCAAGTGCTGGTTCTCGGCTGCACTTTCCTCACGCTGTCAGATCGTGAGGAAAGTACTGCCGAGAACCGGCAGTTGTCAGAGCGAGGATCGGCACCGATCATCAGGGCACTGATGATCAGTGCCCTGATGATCGGTGCCCAGCAGTGCCACCCGCAAGTTCCGCCCACCTGTGCCCAGCAGATCACCCACCTGTGCCACTCTGCAGTGTCACACACCTGTGCCCAGAAGTGCCACCTACCTGTGCCCAGCAGTGCCACCCACCTGTGCCCACCCACCTGTGCCCACCAGTGCCACCCACCTGTGCCCACCAGTGCCACCCACCTGTGCCCACCCACCAGTGCTGCCCACCAGTGCCACCCACCAGTGCAGCCCAGCAGTGCTGCCAGTCAGTGCCACCAGTCAGTGCCCAGCGGTTGTGCCAGTCAGTGCCACCAGTCAGTGCCCAGCAGTGATGCCAGTCAGTGCCGTCTATCAGTACCCATCATCAGTGTCACCTATCAGTGCCGCCTATCAGTGCTGCATATTAGTGCCGCCTATCTGTGCCACCTCATTAGTACTGCCTATCAGTGCCCTTTAGTGCTGCCTATCAGTGCCCATCAGTGCCGCCTATCAGTGCCCATCAGTGCTGCCTCATCAACGCACATCAGTGAAGGAGAAAAATTACCTGTTTGAAAAATTTTATAATAGAAACAAAGAAACTTTTTTTTTTTTCAAATTTTTTGCAACTTTTTTATTTATAGCGCAAAAAGTAAAGTGCCCAGTGGCGATTAAATACCACCAAAAGAAAGCTCTATTTGTGAGAAAAAAATGATCAAAATTTCATATGGGTACAATGTTGCATGACCGCGAAATTGTCAATCAAAGTGCGGCAGCGCTGAAAGCTGAAAATTGGCCTGGTAAATAAGGGGGTATAAGTGCCTGGTAGGCGAGGGGTTAATCTCCATTTGGAAAAGTTACTATTGTGTGACAATATTATGCTATGTGAGTTTTTTTTCTTCTGGTTGAATGGTGGAGTCTATTCGGATGGTGAAGATTTTCCCTAGCGTGGCACCAAAGAGGGTTTAGGATCCCTAAAATTCCTTAAAGGTTTTTCACTCACCAAGTTCTGGTGAGTGTATTTGATGTTGGTTTGTGCACGGGGGGAAGGTGGAAGTTCCTTTTTTATTCTTAAAGAAAGTTTGAAGAAAAAGAAGTTCACACTTTTATTTCAACAATTTAATAATGTTTTCGGCACATGGACTTTTGGGTGTTTTTGTTTAAGAGTGAGGATAAGCACTATTAATTTATGCACCTATTTTATTTATTTTATGAGTGATTAATAATCTAATTTTGCGCTGTTTATTTACATTTATATTGTTTGTGTTTTCACGATTTGCACAGCAGCAGTTTTAGAGTGTTATTTTGAAAGTTTTGGCGCAGGAATAAGTTTTTTTGTAGCTGTTACTCTGTTGGTCTCTATCTGAGGGGGCCCAGTCAGGGTGCCCTAAGGGGTCTGGAACCTGAGAACTTCTAGAAACCATTCATGGACTTACCGCTACTTCTTGGACTCTGAGAGATCAAATGCTGCCTTATTGGATTTACTGCCTAAATGGACTCTTGCCTTGTGAAGCTTCACTTTTATGAACTCCGCTGTTGCTTCTCTAAAGCCCCGTACACACGATGAGAATATTGGAGGAATGATTGTTCGTTTTTTTTTTTTTTGCATGCTAGTCTCATATCAAAAGTGAACAAGTTACTAAATTTCTGAAAATTCTTGTACGACAGAATAAAAAATTGGAAAGTGATGTAATGTTTTGTATTGTATTTGTATTATATTATTGAATGGAAACTGTACTGAGGAAATGAAAACCATTCAACCTGGTATCATACAAGAAACATTTTTGTGCTTGTCCCATCGAGTAATTTCGGACGAAAGCTGTGTACTAACAATCAGGTTATCGTACGATTGCTTCGAAAGCGGTATTTTTGTGCGGTTTACTGATTGTGTGTATGAGGCTTAACCCCTTGGCGCCAGTGGCTCCTGGCCCTTTAAGGGCTTCAGAAGCCGGGAGGCGGGGCAGGGTTTTAGGGCCATGTGACTGCCGTGATTCGCCATCATGGCGGTCACATGATTGGGAAAGGTCCCAATCGAAAGAGGAGATCGGGACCTTTCCGTGAGTACCGGACATGTGTGCTGGGAGCGTGCAGGGCGCGCGCTCTCAGCACATATGTTTTTCTTAATTGCACACAAATGTGCGGCCGCTCGGCATCTAGGCCCAGATGCCGGGAGGCCGCACATTTGTGTGCGGCCAGCGTGAAGATGTTAAGAGGAGTTATGTCCGAAGTGCTCGGTGTTAACAGTGTAAGAAGTTTGGCCACAGATCATCTAAAGAGTTAACTGCTCAAGTTGCTGCTCGCAGCTGATTCTGGAGTTATGCCTTAATGTTGATTTCACGTGACCGCATGCTCCTGCCTATGGTTTAGACCAGCCTTTCTCAACCACGATGCCTAGACACCCTGGGGTTCCTTCTGGGTTCTTCAGGGTTGCCTTGGCAATATGCTTAAAGTGGAGTTCCACTCACCCTGTCAAAAAAAAAAAAGAACTGTAGCTGCTGACTTTTAAAAAACAGCTACTTACCTGTCCCTCGGTCCCCTGGTGTGTCCCCCGCAGCCCGTTTCACCGGCTGTCCTGGATTCCAGGAGACCGGCATCTTCAGTGTGGGTACCCGGCTGTGACAGCTTGCGGCTTCACAGCCGGGTCCCCACTGGGCATGTGCGAGTAGCGCTGAGCTTTATGAATGGTCCTGTAGTCTTCTGGGACCTGTCACATGTCCCAAAAGACTACAGGGAGGGAGGGAGGGAGGACACCTTCCACTTACGATCGCCTTGGCGATCGGACCAGAAGTGATAGCGGGTACCTGTCAAATTCGGGTACCCGCTCCCCAAAGCTGCCAATCCTCAATGGGGAGCATTCCTTAAAGAGGAACTTCCCCTTTTGGGTGGAGCTCCGCTTTAAGGGCTCTTTCACATGGACGTTCCGATCGGGTCCACCTGCCTGTTGTTCAGATGGATCCAATGGGAACCTCCTCTATGGAGCAGTAGGTATAAACAGACCCGCCGACATCCAACTTGATCAGCCAAAAAGGGATGGATGGGGATCCAATTCCCCTTACTTCCGTCAGATTGGGTTGGATTTAAATAGACAGCCGGTCCATTTTCATCTGACCGTCCATTGAGGAGAGCGAGCGGTCTGTGTCCACTCTGTAGCAGCGGAGCGGACACAGACCTGTCATCCGCTTGCTCAGCGGGGATCAGTAGAGAGAGCCCCCGCTGAGCAAGCGGATCCGCTAAACGAGTCCGCTTCCATGTGAAAGGACCCCAAAAAAATTCCCCAAATAGTCCATAATTTGTGCACAAGCCAGCGGGTGGATCAAGCTTCATTTCTTTGTTACACAGAGCCACCAGTTCCTTTGTGCAACATTACAGCCTTGGATGCCACCAGCACCCTAACAACCACTGACATCATTGCTTGATAAGAAGAACATTGGGCACAGCATCTGTGTTTGACCCCCCCCTCCCCCACCTCTGTCATCACTGGGGTCATGTTAGCTGTGGAAAGGAGAGAAAATGAAGAAAAAGAAATTCTGGAATACCAGTCAGACACCCAACATAAATCACCACTAAGACTGGGTGTCCTACATTTGTGGAGCCTGCACTATTAGTTTAGTTGTTTTACAATTTAGAATGGGGTGCCTCAAGATTGTGAGGAGAGAGAGGTGGCACCATCTAAGTGCAGCAAGTTTGGAACATGTAAAAATGGCAACTCACAGCACAGACGATAAAAGAGCTCTTGTCCTGTAAAGTACATCCGCTCTGGTCTGGAGTGCTGGCTGCGACCTTGGATGTGACTAACAATTGTACTGTACAGGAATACTCCCCTTTTCCACTAGGTCGTCCCACTTGGTTGGTCCCCAGTGAGTGACACATCATTGCAGCAGCCAGTCCAGCCTCTCTTGAGTGCGCCAAAACACTCCATCCTTTGTCTGCCTCTAGATTGTGCATAATTTGACTGTAAAAAGGTAGAGAAACCCTGGTTTAGACATTAATGAGTGCAGTTCCACAGTATCTCCACTAGGGTGCCTTAAGCCCCGCCCACAGTTCCAGTGACAAAGAAAATCCCCGGGATGGGAGAGAACCCTGGCACAGAATTTACTATTTCCCTACGTTATGCAGCTTGCAATGGAGACTTTATAATGACAGCACGGGGGCTAAATAGTTAGCACTTCCGCCTGGCAGTACTCGGGTCGTTGGTTCAAATCCCAGCCATGGCACCACTGCCTGGAGTTTGCATGTTCTCCATGTGCCTGCGTGGGTTTCCTCCGGGTACTCTGGTTTCCTCCCACACTCCAAAGATATACTGGGAGGATAATTGGCTCCTGTCTACATTGGTCCTAGTGTGTATGTATGAATGTGAGTTAGGGACCTTAGATTGTACGCCCCTTGAGGGTTAGGGACTGATGTGAATGTACTATATATATGTAAAGCCTGCATAAATTGATGGCGCTGTATAAGTACCTACAATAAATTACAGACATGACTGGGGATGGGAGTCTGCAACCCAACTGACAGGGTGAGCACTTCTGATGTCATACTCAAGATGGCGGCGTGATGGAGAATTACAGACATGACTGGGGATGGGAGTCTGCAACCCAACTGACAGGGTGAGCATGCCTGATGTTATAATCCAGATGGTGGCATGCTGGAGAATTACAGACATGACCGGAGGTGGGAGTCTGCAATTCAACTGACAAGGCAAGCACTGATGTCATAATCAAGATGGCGGCATGCTGGAGAATTACAGACCTGACCGGGGATGGAAGTCTGCAACCCAACTGACAGGGTGAGCACTTCTGATCTCATAATCAAGATGGCGGCATGTTGGAGAATTACAGACATGACTGGGGATGGGAGTCTGCAACCCAACTGACAGGGTGAGCACTTCTGATGTCATAATCAAGATGGCGGCATGCTGGAGTATTACAGGTTCTCGTTCTTTCACCACCTCGTTGAGGATTCACCTGTGTCACAACTTGCTAATGTGCACACAATTGAGCGTTGGTGACACTTCAAGGATTTAATTCACGGTGGCAGGTTTGCTTTAATTCTGTCAAAGTCATTTTTTTAAAAACACGTTACAATAAAAATTCCCCCTTTAATCTGTTCTCTGACAGGGCTCTTGTACATTTCAATACCAGCAGCAGAGAAAAATTATTGTAATCCTTCATCTGGAAACTACTTTCAGAATTTGTTTCACTTCTGCTGCTCTTTTTTCTTTCCTGCGATTCAGCAGAGCTGGCAAACTCATGTCATCCATTATCAAAGAACAAAAAAAAAAACGTCAAGGAAAATTGGAGGCATACCATTCCCCACCACCTCCCCTTCAAAGATAGAAAGCCAGAGATCCTTCCCTGAAAGTTCAAAGCTTTGAAGGATATAGTTAGAGTTGAAGGATGCAGTAAGTCAATCAGTTAAGGCGCAGTAAAATGACTGCACCTGTTTATCCATCCGTGAGCCGTACCTGTAGAACAATAGAGAATAATATCTGTCCTTGCTTCATCAGGTTTCTCCTCTCATCTCCGGAGATCGAATTGGATACTTTGGTCACACCAAATGAATCTTCTCAAATACTCATTCAGGTACAGAATCTCGCCTTCCAATTTCAAGATTTGATTGACCATCCAGGCATTGTTGCTGAAATGTTAAATTATATATTTTCAGAACTTCTTGTCGTCCAACATTTTTTACAGCAGGATAGGCTCCTTCAAAACTGAGGTTGCAGGCTAGTGGCAATGACTATGTCTGTCCCTAACCCAATTGGGTGGTAACAGATACATACAGAGGGTACATGCAGTACTGAGACAAGTTCCTCCAGGGCCTAAGGCAAGGTAAAACTATTCCAAAAGTTTGCAATGTGTCCAGGTTTGACAGTTTGAATCAAGCCCTTACATACAATACTGTGCAAACGTTTTAGGCGGGTGTGAAAAATTGCTGTAAATGAAAAATGCCTTCATTTATAGAAGTGTTTATATTTTATTATTAATAAAATGGAAAGTAAATGAACAGAGGAGAAATCTAAATTAAATCAATATTTGGCGCGACCACCTATTGTCCTCTTCTAAGTACACTTGCAGACAGTTTTTGAAGGAACTCAGCAGGTAGGTTGTTCCAAACATCTTGGAGAACAAAGCACAGATCTTCTGTGGATGTCGGCTGCCTCCAATCCTTCTATATCTTCATATAATCCCAGACAGACTTCATGATGGTGAGAACAGGACTCTCTGGGGGCCAAACCATCACTTCCAGGACTCCTTGTTCTTCTTTACACTGAAGATAGGTCTTAATGACATTGGCTGTATGTTTGAGATCATTCTCCTTCTGCAGAATAAATTTGGGGCCAGTCATACACCTCCCTGATGATATGGCATGATGGATATGTATCTACCTGGATTTCTCAGCATTGAGGACACCATTAATCCTGACTAAATCTCCAACTCCATTTGCAGACATGCAGCCCCAAACTTGCAAAGAGCCTCCATCTTGCTTCACAGTTGCCTGCAGACACTCATTATTGTACCGCTGTCCAGCCCTTCACCAACAAACTGCCCCCTGCTACAGCCAAATATTTCACATGTTGACTCATCAGTCCAGAGCACCTGCTGCCATTTTCTGCACCCCGGTTCCTATGTTTTCCTGCATAGTTGAGTCTCGTATCCTTGTTTCCACATCTGAAGTATGGCTTTTTGGCCACAGATCTTTCATGAAGACCACTTCTAGCCAGACTTCTCCAGATAGTAGTTGGGTATACCTGAGTTCCACTGATTTTTGCCAGTTCTGTGCTGATGGCACTGCTGGACATCTTCCGCTGTGGAAGGGAAGTAAGCATGATGTGTGTTTATTCTGCTGCATTAAGTTTCCTTGGCTGATCATTGCATCTACGCTCCTCAGTGTCCCCATTTCTTTGTGCTTCAAAAGAGCTTGATGAAAGAAATGCCCGTAGCAAAAAAGAAAGAAGAAATGGCGCAGGGCATACATGACTAGGCCCAGAGTGGGGAAGGAGGAACAGAAAGGGTTAAGGCAGATCCAAGGGGTTTGTTTTGATAGTGGGGGTATTTGGTTGGTGGAAGGTTGAGAGTAGGTGGGGTTTCCTGCACCTTAGGGTGGGGGGTTTCAGTGAGGGGGCGTCAGTTGAGCTGGAAGTCAGGAGTGAGAGCTTCCCTCCCGCCCTCCCTGTTTTTGGCGAGTATTGGGTCCCTCCAGGTAAAGGGGGGTTATGTTGGTTCCTGGGCGGTTGTTGGTCTTTGGAGGCGGTTCTTATCTTGGAAGGTAAAAACAATGGTGTGGGACCCATCGGTGGTATGGGATGCCCGGGGACATTCCCAGTTAACCAAGGTTTAACTGGAAGGTGGTGGTGCTGCACTGCGGATGATATGTTTTGTCTCTGAGCTGGTTGGTTGCGGCTGGAGGCCTAGTGTATAGGGTTGTCCGCAGGTGCATTTCGGATTGTTTGCGGGTGCCTTCGAAGACCAAAAACAATTCTTTGGGTTTCTGTTATAAGGAATGGTTGGTGTATTTAAATTTGTGTTGTTAATAAAAGGCCATGTTGGCCATTTACTCCAAAATTGGTGTCATGTCTTTTGTAAGTATAATTGGTTAAGGGGAAAGGGGGGTTTGTACGGAACGGTCATGGTGGTAATGGGGGGTGGACAAGCCTATCTCTGGTGCAATAGTCATGGAATTGATGCTGTTTTGAAGCCAAAGGGTGGTCACACCAAATATTGATTTGATTTACATTTTTCTTCTGTTCGCTCACTTTGCATTTTGTAAACTGATAAAAATAAACAATAAAATATATATATTTTTAAAAAATCTTAGTTTACAGGATTTCTTCACACCTGCCTAAAATTTTTTAACTGTAGGTCACCTAACTGTTTCTCAGTGTGAGTCTAATCAGATCCATGTTTTCAGCCCTGAGGAAAGGGGAAGCTTTTCCCTCGAAAAACACATTGGCTTCTCCTACAGGCCATCAGAGAGGCAGCAGGCTGAGACCAGAACAAGGTCCATCTACACTGCATCTTCATAGCAAATCAGTCCCTTTGAAACATGAGTGAATTTTAGGCAATATCCAACAATATCAATACCTTGCTTCTATTACTCACAGCTACACATCAGCTGTTCACGGGAAGGATGCAAAACTTGCTGAAGGGCTGAAAGGCTACAATTCTCAACTGAGGGGCATAGAGGAAGATAAGTGGAATGTTGTTTTCCCAGGCTGCGAGCGGGACAACTTCTTTTTTTTCTGCCAAGGAGTAGGAGATGTGCACATCTGGGTGCAGCCAGCAGAAGGACATCGTCTTAGGCTTGAGACTGCGCCCCAGATGACTGGGAGCTAGAGCCACAGAGAGGAAACTTGTTCTGAAGGCCTGGTGAGCAGCCACTTGTTGCGTGCCCTCTACCACTGCTAGGAAAGAAAGGCTCATTTTCATTTAGAGCAGAGGTCTCCAAACTATAATGCTCTAGGTGTTGAGGAACTGCAAGTCCAATGAGGCCTTGCAAGACTCTGACAGCCACAGGCAAGACACCCAGAGGTAGAGACATGATGGGACTTGTAGTACTTCAAGAGCTGGAGGGCCATAGTTTGGAGACCCCTGATTTAGAGACATTACATCACTGCATGTAGGAATCTTTAAAGGGACGGTACCTAAATGCAACACCATAAAGACTGGGCCCCACCCATAGCCAGCAATAAGTTGAGAACAAGAAGCCATTTACTACTGACTGCAGTTATAGTGATCACCCATTAGTCATATATAGCCAGAGACACATTCATAGGCTAAATACAAAGTACATTTGGGATGCCCACTGATTGCTACCAGTTAGGTTAACAGTCTTACTATTGCCCACCATTCTTGATATTGTTCATTGTTGATGTTATTCTTTGTTTAATGTATTTTTGTGATATTTGTGCTAAGAGTGAGTCACTAAAACCTAATCACATTAACTGCTAGCCAGTTTAGAGCAATAGCATTCTTGCATAGCTGCTTACTCTTAATTTGTGGCCATATACTCTACCTACAGAGAGCCAGCCTGGTGTCCATATCTGGTGCCTTTTTTTTTAACGTGTGCAAGATAAATGCAATTTATTTGGGCTACTTTCACGCTGTTTTTATCGCATTTGCTGTGTTTTTTTTAAAGAACACGAGACTCTAAAACCGCACCAAAAACCCAATGCAGGTGCGTTTCTGATGCACTTTTGATGTGTTTTCTATTCATTTCAACGGGGAGGTGTGTTTTTTGGTGCATTTTTTTATGCACCAAAAATGCAGCAAGCAGGACTTTAAAAAATGCAATGGATCATTGTGAAGAGTTCCATAGGAATACATGATCACACATTTTCCTTATGCTTTTTTTAACGCAAAAGTGGAAGAGAAAGAGAAAGCATCCTTATGCATACATAGGTGTTTGCAGCAATCCTCTACCCAGCCAAGTGTGTCATAGTTACATAGTTAGTCCGGCTGAAAAAAGACAAAAGTCCATCCAGTTCAACCATAGAAAAAAAAAAGATATAATCCTACACCCACAGTTGATCCAGAGGAAGGCAAAAAAAACAGCAAAGCACGATCCAATTTGCACCTCCTGGGAAAAAAATCCCTTCCTGATCCCTGATCCAGTTATATTCTGTGTATCCAAGAAAGAATCCAGGACTTTCCTACAGCAATCCACTGAGCTGGCCACAACCAACTCTTGAGGGAGTCTATTCCAAATTCTCACAGCTCTTACTGTGAAGAAACCTTTCCGTGTTTGGAGATTAAATTTCTTTTCCTCCAGAAGTAAAGAGCGCCCCCTTGTCCTCTGTGATGACCTCAGGGGGAATAACTCTACACCGAGTTCACTATATGAACCACTGATGTATTTATACATGGAGATCATATCCCCCCTTATATATTATACATGGAGATCATATCCCCCCCTTATATATTATACATGGAGATCATATCCCCCCGTATGTATTATACATGGAGATCATATCCCCCCGTATGTATTATACATGGAGATCATATCCCCCCTTATGTATTATACATGGAGATCATATCCCCCCCTTATGTATTATACATGGAGATCATATCCCCCCTTATGTATTATACATGGAGATCATGTCCCCCCCTTATGTATTATACATGGAGATCATATCCCCCCCTTATGTATTATACATGGAGATCATATCCCCCCCCCCCTTATGTATTATACATGGAGATCATATCCCCCCCCCCTTATGTATTATACATGGAGATCATATCCCCCCCTTATGTATTATACATGGAGATCATATCCCCCCCTTATGTATTATACATGGAGATCATATCCCCCCCTTATGTATTATACATGGAGATCATATCCCCCCCTTATGTATTATACATGGAGATCATATCCCCCCCCTTATGTATTATACATGGTGATCATACCCCCCCTTATGTATTATACATGGAGATCATATCCCCCCTTATGTATTATAAATGGTGATCATATCCCCCTTATGTATTATACATGGAGATCATATCCCCCCTTATGTATTATACATGGAGATCATATCCCCCTTATGTATTATACATGGAGATCATATCCCCCCTTAATCTCCTCTTCTCAAGAGAGAATACATTCAGTTGCTCTAATCTTTCCTCATAGCTGATCTCCTCCATGCTTCGTATCAGTTTAGTTGCCCTTCTCTCTACTTTCTCCAGTTCCCCAATGTTCTTTTTGTGAATTGGAGCCCAGAACTGAACTGCATATTCCAGATGAGGTCTTACTAATGATTTGTACGCGGGGGGGGGGGGGATGATATCTCTCTCTCTGGAGTCTATATGTCTTCTAATACAAGAGAGGATTTTGCTCCTTTGGAAGCTGCAGCTTTGCATTGCTGCCATTATTAAGCTTGTGATCTGCCAGAAGCCTCAGATCCTTCTCCACCATTTATTCCCCCCAGATCCTTCTCCACCATTGACCCCCCCAGATCCTTCTCCACCATTTATCCCCCCCAGATCCTTCTCCACCATTGACCCCCCAAGATCCTTCTCCACCATTGATTCCCCCAGTTGTACCCCCCCCCCCCAGTATGTATCATGCATTCATTTTCTTATCCCCCAAGTGCATATCCTTACATTTATCAACATTAAACCTCATTTGCCATATAGCTGCCCAATTGTCAGAGAGGACAGAGCTGTTTGCAGAGTCACAGCACAAGAAAAGAAAACCCAATGCATCCTGCAGCTCCTCTGGGGTAAGTGCTATATAAATAGGGGGACAGGAGCAGGGGTGGACTGACCATTTAGAAACTTGGGCACTGCCCAAGGGCCCAGGGTCAGTAGGGGGCCCCATGAGATGCCCCTGGTACCTTTTTCATAGGCTTTTTTTAGTTTGGGCAAGGACACAGGGGCCCCATGATCCCCTATTCCCTGGGGTCCCCATGAGTTGTCAGTCCACCCCTGGACAGGTATCTAATGGGCTGGGGATGATGGAACGTACAAGAATGATTTTTGGAAAAAGGCTATTAAACGTGAAATAACCCTTTAACTTCCAACAGCTTTATTGATCTACTTGTGCTGCTCAAATCTGGCTCAAACGCTGTGAGATAGTCCTCTGAAGTCTGCTGGAAAACCAACATTTCCGGGAGTGTCGCTTTCCTGCAGCTCTCACTGGCTTCTCCCTCAGACCTCCATCCATTACAGGAGTCACTAATGATGTGGAGTTCAGTAGGAGTGTTGGGTAGGTGCAGCGTGGTGCAGTGGGCAGAAAGCACAGAGTCCTGATTTGCCAAAAATGGTGTCTTGCAGAAAAACAGTACAAACAGGCCCTGCGGGGAGTCCCTGCAGAAAGTTGATGTAAGGAGGCACTCTGATGGGGATAACTGATCATATGTAAGGGGCAGGGGTGGAATGACAACTCATGGGGCCCCCGGGCAATAGGGGATCATGGGGCCCCTGTGTCCTTGCCCAAACTCAAAAAAGCCTATGAAAAAGGTACCAGGGGCATCTCATGGGGCCCCATACTGACCCCGGGCCCTCGGGCAGTGCCTGAGTTTCCAAATGGTCAGTCCGCCCCTGGTAAGGGGACACTCTGATGAAAACAGTTGATGGGTGTGTGTGTGGGGGGGGGTGGGATCTATTAGGGGCACAGATGTAAGGGGGTGCTCTGATGGGGATAACTGATCATATGTAAGGGGACACTCTGATGAAGATAATCTATGTAAGGGGGGGGCTTTATTAGGAACACTAATGGAAGCTCTTGTGGGCTGATATAAGGAGGTACTCTGATGGGGACACCTGATGTAAGGGGACACTCTGATGGGGACACCTGATGTAAGGGGACACTCTGATGGGGACACCTGATGTAAGGGGACACTCTGATAGGAATACCTGATGTAAGGGGACACTCTGATAGGGATACCTGATGTAAGGGGACACTCTGATAGGGATACCTGATGTAAGGGGACACTCTGATGGGGATACCTGATGTAAGGGGACACTCTGATGGGGATACCTGATGTAAGGGGACACTCTGATAGGGATACCTGATGTAAGGGGTCACTCTGATAGGGATACCTGATGTAAGGGGACACTCTGATAGGGATACCTGATGTAAGGGGTCACTCTGATAGGGATACCTGATGTAAGGGGACACTCTGATAGGGATACCTGATGTAAGGGGACACTCTGATAGGGATACCTGATGTAAGGGGACACTCTGATGGGGACACCTGATGTAAGGGGGCACTCTGACGGGAACCCTAATGTAAGGGGACACTCTGATGGGGACACCGATGTAAGGGGACACTCTGATGGGAACCCAAATGTAAGGGGGCACTGTAATAGGGAACCTGGTGTAAATGTAGACTCTGATGAGTAGTCATGATGTAGTGAGGGACTTTGATGAGGACTCCTGATGTTAAGGGGTACTCTGATAGGGACATCTGATATAAGGGGGACATGTTTTGTTTAATCATCCTAATCTAACAAAAACTTTATACATGTTAGTGTTTCTCAGTTCGTGAGACTTTGTGACAGACTGTCAGTGACGCACACACAGTGTTGACATTATACCGCCTGACTTTTTTTCACTGCACCCCCAGATCAGATAGGCTAGATCCGGTCCTGGTAGGGACAGGTCACCCGTCTGTCAGGGACAGCAGTAGTGGTAGGGTCAGGTTCTTGTGGAGTAGGGAAAGAGTAGGGACTATGTCTACCTTCTCATGAAGCTTCCCCATTGGGTTGGACCAGCCAGACTGCAACAGGATCACTGCTCCAGGTGACCAAGAAAACCATCGAGAAACCAATGTCTTTTGACTTCCTCCCTGTTAGGAATCCAGATATGACCAGAGATGTGTGGACTGACACAGGGAATATCAGGCTTCAGGAGTGATGTAAAATATAATTCATTTGTAAGACACACCAATATATAAACACACAGTGCAAAGCAAAAACAAAATAACCAAAACATCCACCAAATATATACACGTGCAGAGTCAAATTGTAGTCAAGGCTAGACGGGGTCATACACTGGAGATCGAGCATGGGGTGCTGGGAGCCAGACAGGACAAGGAGCGGATCGCAGGAGCAGAGAGAGCAGGTGGGAAGGAAACAGGCTGAAATGAAGGGATAAGGAATAGAGATAAGGAGCTGAGTCCAGAAGTAGGTAACAGGTTCAGGTTCACAGAAATACGGATGTCACAGGCACATGGGAACAAAACACAAAGGCACTGATTACAGGCATGATTGCTGTTCAACCACCTTTCATCCGACCGTTGTATATAAACGGCCGGATGGTGGCAGTGCAGGGGCGGGTGGCCGTTTATAAATGGCCTCACCGCCCCCTGCTTGTGTGCGCTCCCTGGGAGCGCACAGCATCTCGCTCTGGTGCCCTCCGGACACAGTGGAACACCGATCGTCATACAGGACCTCTCTGCGAGGTCCCGATCATGTGATCACTGATTGGCCAATCAGTGATCACATGCAGAGTAGTAAGCAAGATGTCACTTCCGACATCATTGCTTACTACGTGTGAAATCTGTGAATGATCACAGAGATCACATGGTACAGGGCTATTCACAACAGCCTTGTACCATGTGACAAGCTGTGACCAATCACAGCTCACACAGTAGTTCTCAATGGCTGCAAGAATGCAGCCAGAGAGAAGGAGAAATTATTGCTTTTACAGCCTTTATGGGGGTAAAAGCAATCAGCGTAAAAAAAAAAAAATCTTCATCACCCCCCACAAGTAGTACAGTGTGGTGACACTGTACTGCTAGGGTGACAGTATGTAAAAAAAAAATAAATAAATAATATTAAATGTAAAAAAAAATGTTTAAAAATTATATATTTTGGTTATAAACTAATTTATCTTTTTATTAAAAAAAACAAAACAAAAAAACAAAGGAAAAAATGTTGTCCAAGATTTATGATGAAATATTATTTATTTGCAAAATGTTATAAGAAAAACACTTTTTTTCAAAATTTTTGGACATTTCCATTTACATACCAAAAAAATAAAAAATCCCAGCGGTGAATAAATACCACCAAAATAAAGCTTTATCTGTCTCAAAAAAATGCTACAAAATTCATATGGGTACAGTGTTGCATGACCGCAATTGTCATTCAAAGTGTGATAGCGCTGAAAGCTGAAAATTGGCCTGGACTGTAAGGGGGTGAAAGTGTCCGGACTGGAAGGGGTAAAAGTAGGGGTGGACTGACAACTCATGGGGCCCCTGGGCAATAGGGGATCATGGGGCCCCTGTGTCCTTGCCCAAACTAAAAAAATCCTATGGAAAAGGTACCAGGGGCATCTCATGGGGCCCCCTATTGACCCCAGGCCCTCGGGCAGTGCCCGAGTTTCCAAATGGTCAGTCCGCCCCTGAGTAAAAGTGTCCGGACTGGAAGGGGGTAAAAGTGTTCGGTCTGGAAGGGGATGAAAGTGTCCGGACTGGAAGGGGGTGAAAGTGTCCGGACTGGAAGGGGGTGAAAGTGTCCGGACTGGAAGGGGGTAAAAGTGTCCGGACTGGAAGGGGGTAAAAGTGTCCGGACTGGAAGGGGGGAAAGTGTCCTGACTTGAAGTGATTAAATACACCTCCTGCAATCAGCCTCAGGTGGTGGCTTGATTGCAGGAGGTGAGATCCTGGCTGCTGAAAGGCACCTGCTGGTAAGCCCATAGAGCAGGTGAGCCACGCCACCACCCTTTCTTGACACTCCCTCAGTTGCATTGATGCTACAATCGAGCGGCAATGGCAGTGGAGAATGTGGACTACACCTGCCTACAGGAGGAAACAATGAAATCTGCAGGAGACTCAAAAGACCAGCTTTCTTGGAAGTGCCAGCCAGTTTCGTCAATCAACTTCCCTTGGATGCTTTACCAGCATCAGATCAGAATTCGATGGCGTGATCACCGTGAAAGAACGCCACCTTATCCTTTGAATAGTGACAGGGTCTGAATAAGACAGTGAACGTAGGAGGAGCAATTAGCAGGACACAGCACACAATTTCCTCAGCACTTAGCCCTGCTCTCAAAGAAAATGGACCCAATTAAAAACAGTTTGTAGCATTTCAATAAAAACAGAAGTCTCAGTTGGCAAAGATCTGTACGGAATGACAGGGGAAGGGGGGGCGGCGGGAGTGAAGAACAAACACAGTTGTCCAACAATGAATTGTCATCAAATTATATTTGCTCCCGGGAAGCTCTGACCAATTTTTTTTTTTCTCCAAGACCACTTGATAAATGAGCCTGATTAAGTCTGTTTCTTTGACGAGCACAATACATGTTTTATTTTGGTTATTGCCAATTAGGCCTAATTAGTGTGCACTTACTTCGTTATAGCCTTGCAATAAACACTTTGCAACAATGAGCTATCCCTCTGGGAATGAGAGGAGTAGTCAAGCATGCTTTCCAACATGTATAAAATGTTTATTTTGTGCAATAAACGACACGGCATAATACAAATTATTGATTTTTTTTTTCCCTGACACTAATGCTCCCATCTTTTGTGAGGGTAATGAAAATTAATTGGGAAGAATGGTATAGCCTCGTCTCGCAAAGGTCCCGTAATTAAAAGGCAGTTGCAAGCTTGTTTTGGGAGCTGAGCTGCGAGTGGGCCATCCGAGTTGTAAATGTTGAAATCATTCTGTATGAACGCCAACTCGCTCCTCTCCAAACGTTTCCATGTGGTTTCCGCGACGCCGTATTTGTTTACCGGCTTGGCGTGCCGCTTTCTCTCCACTTATTGCTTCGATGATAGGAATCAACTCCGCACTAGACGTAATGTGCTAATAGGGTCCTCTAAACAGCTAGGACTTGACAATACTTGCAGATAGTGGCGACCCCTTGACAGTACGTGGACTACAAACAGATATTTGGTTACAAAACACAGAGGCTGGGGGATCAGGACCGAGTTTTAGAAGGAGTAGTTTTAACACCCCCATACTTCGGTATCAGTAGCTTAAGAGCACCTTACTTTGGCAGTCCGTAGTTTAATTCCCCCTCAGTTTAATGATCAGCAGTTTAATTGCACCCTTACCTTGGCGGGTAGTAGTTTTAGTGGTCCCTTACTTTGGTGTCAGTGGTTTTAGTGCATCCTCACTTTAGTGGTCAAAGGTGGAGTGCCCCTTACTTTGGCGTCAGTGGTTTTAGTGCCTCTTTACTTTAGTGGTCAAAGGTGGAGTGCCCCTTACTTTGGCGTCAGTGGTTTTAGGGCCTCCTCACTTTAGTGGCCAAAGTTGGAGTGCCCCTTACTTTGGCGTCAGTGGTTTTAGTGCCTCCTCACTTTAGTGGTCAAAGTTGGAGTGCCACTTCCTTTGGTGTCAGTGGTTTTAGGGCCTCCTCACTTTAGTGGTCAAAGTTGGAGTGCCCCTTACTTTGGCGTCAGTGGTTTTGGTCCCTCCTCACTTTAGTAGTCAAAGTTGGAGTGCCCCTTACTTTGGTGTCAGTGGTTTTAGTGCCTCTTTACTTTAGTGGTCAAAGTTGGAGTGCCCCTTACTTTGGCGTCAGTGGTTTTGGTCCCTCCTCACTTTATTGGTCAAAGTTGGAGTGCCCCTTACTTTGGTGTCAGTGGTTTTAGTGCCTCTTTACTTTAGTGGTCAAAGTTGGAGTGCCCCTTACTTTGGCTGTCAGTGGTTTTAATGCAACCTTTCTTAAAGTTTTAGTAGTTTAGTGCCCCCTTACTTTGGCAGTCATTAGTTGTATTGACCTCTTGCTTTCGCTGTCAATAGATTTAGTGCCCCGTACTTTAGTAATTAGAAATTTTGCAATTTCAGTGCCTTCTTACATTAACGGTCGGTAGTTTTAGTGTTCCCTTACTTTGGTGATCATTGGTTCTGGCACCCCCCCCCCCCCAATACTTTAGCAGTCAGTAGTTTTAGTGCCCCCTTACTGTGGGTTAGCAAATTTAGTGTTTTCTTACTTTGGTAGTCATAGGTTTTAGTGCCCCTTATTTTGGCAGTAAGCAGTTTTCGTGTACCCTTACTTTGGCAATCATTGGTTTTAGTGCCGCCTTATTTTAGTGCCCCCTTATTTTAGTGTTCCCTTACTTTGATGATCATTGGTTCTAGTGCTGCCATACTTTAGCAGTCAGTAGTTTTAATGCCCTCTTACTGTGGGTTAGCAGATTTAGTGTTTTCTTACTTTGGCGGTCAGTGGTTTTAGTGCCCCTTATTTTGGCATTCGGTAGTTTTAGAGCCCCCTCACTTTAGCAGTGTCAGGGTTCCAGGTATGACCAGAGGTGTGTGGACTGACACAGGGAAACGCAGGCTTCAGGTATAGTATAAACAATACAATTTATTCAAGACTAAACCATACATAAACGCAGTGCAAGACTAAACATAAACACAGTGCAAACACACCAAACCTCCAACAGATAACAATAAGAACAATACTAAATGTAGTCGGGCAGGCCGGGTCGGTAGCAAGCGGGCAGGCAAGGTACATGGAGCAGGTGGAAGAGTAGTCAGGAATAGCCGAGGTCAGTACAGGCAGAGTTCATGCAGAGTCAGGATTCAAGCAGGCAGGATCAGGATACAGGGGCCAAGGGAAACTATACACCAAGGCACTGACTGCAGGCCTGGCCACTCCTTAAATACACCTCCTGCAATCAGTCTCAGGTGATGACTTGATTGCAGGAGTGAGCTTCTGGCTGCTGAGAGCACCCGCTGGCCAGCCCTGGTACTGCAGCCCACACGGCAGGTGAGTCCCACCACCAGTGGTGAGTCCATTCCTGACAAGTCAGTTTTTTAAATCCCCCCTTACTTTGGCGGTCAGTGGTTTTAATGCAACCTTTATTAACGTTTTAGTAGTTTAAGTTCCCCCTTACTTTGGCAGTCATTAGTTGTATTGCCCACTTGCTTTCACTGTCAATAGATTTAGTGCCCTGTACTTTGGTAGTCAGCGATTTCAGTGCCCTCTTATGTTAGCGGTCAGTAGTTTTAATGTTCCCTTACTTTGGCAATCATTGGTTTTAGTGCCCCCTTATTTTAGTGTTCCCTTACTTTGATGATCATTGGTTCTGGTGCTGCCATACTTTAGCAGTCAGTAGTTTTAATGCCCTCTTACTGTGGGTTAGCAGATTTAGTGTTTTCTTACTTTGGCGGTCAGTGGTTTTAGTGCCCCTTATTTTGGCATTCAGTAGTTTTAGAGCCCCCTCACTTTAGCAGTCAGTTTTTTAAATCCCCCCTTACTTTTGCGGTCAGTGGTTTTAATGCAATCTTTCTTAAAGTTTTAGTAGTTTAGTGCCCTCTTACTTTAGCAGTTAGTAGTTTAAGTTCCCCCTTACTTTGGCAGTCATTAGTTGTATTGCCCACTTGCTTTCACTGTCAATAGATTTAGTGCCCTGTACTTTGGTAGTCAGCAATTTCAGTGCCCTCTTATGTTAGCGGTCAGTAGTTTTAGTGTTCCCTTACTTTGATGATCATTGGTTCTGGTGCCCCCCCCCAATACTTTAGCAGTCAGTAGTTTTAGTGCCCCCATTACTGTGGGTTAGCAGATTTAGTGTTTCTTTACTTGGGCCAATGGTTTTAGGCCAATGGTTTTCTTTACTTGGGTCAATGGTTTTAGTGCCCCTTATTTTGGCAGTCAGTAGTTTTAGAGCCCCCTCACTTTAGCAGTCAGTATTTCAAATCCCCCCTTACTTTGGCAGTCAGTGATTTTAGTGCCCCCTTACTTTAGTGTCCCCTTACTTTGATGATCATTTTGGTTCTGGTGCCCCCTTACTGTCCATTAGTAGTTTTAGTGTTTCCTTACTTTGGCAGTCAGTAGTTTTAGTGTTCCCTTACTTTGGTGATCATTGGTTCTGGTGCCCCCTACTTTAGCAGTCAGTAGTTTTAGTGCCCTCTTGCTATTGGTTAGTAGATTTAGTGTTTCTTTACTTTGGTGGTCAATGGATTTAGTGCCCCTCATTTTCACAGTAAGCAGTTTTAGTGTACCCTTACTTTGGCAATCATTGGTTTTAGTGTCCCCTTATTTTAGTGTCCCCTTACTTTGATGATCATTGGTTCTGGTGCCCCCCATGCCCCCCCATACTTTAGCAGTCAGTAGTTTTAGTACCCCCTTACTGTGGGTTAGCAGAATTAGTGTTTCCTTACTTTGATGATCATTGGTTCTGGTGCCCCCTACTTTAGCAGTCAATATTTTTAGTGCCCGCTTGCTATTGGTTAGTAGATTTAGTGTTTCCCTACTTGGTGGTCAATGATTTTAGTGCCCCTTATTTTGACAGTAAGCAGTTTTAGTGTACCCTTACTTTGGCAATCATTGGTTTTAGTGCCCCCTTATTTTAGTGTTCCCTTACTTTGATGATCATTGGTTCTGGTGCCCCCTACTTTAGCAGTCAGTAGTTTTAGTGTCCCCTTATTTTGATGATCATTGGTTCTGGTGCCCCCTACTTTAGCAGTCAGTAGTTTTAGTGCCCTCTTGCAATTGGTTAGTAGTTAGTATTTCAAGTTCCCCCTTACTTTGGCAATCAGTGGTTTTAGAGCTCCTTTCTTTAGCCTTCAGTAGTTTTAGTGCCCTCAAACGTTAGTTGTCTGTAATTTTACTGCTCCTTTACTTAATGGTCAGTAGTTTTAGTGCTCCCTTACTTTGGCGGTCAGTAGTTTTCATGTCCCCTTACTTTAGCAGTCAGCAATTTTAGGATTTAGCTCTATGCTGTCCTTGGAAAGCTTGCTACATGTGGCAGTCTTTTCCCTTGTAGATTCCAAAGTGTGCTGCTGTACTCACACTGTCCTATGTGCTCTCTTCTGCTACAGGCCTTGATCCCATCAGTGTCTCTCCGCAGAATGTATCCTCCTGAGCCAGCCTGAGCCCAGACCTTGGGGACCCCTCCTAGATTCTGACAGTCTCCTCAGCACTCCATCTTCCACCCAAGTCCCGTCAATCTGACTCTCTCATATTTATAGTCCAGTTCATCACTCTACCAGGACCTTCAAACATGGGATTGGCCAGGCCCCCTATGAATATGCAAATTAGGCATCCACTCCTCCTACTTACTGACCTCTGGAAGGTTCTATGGTCCTCCAGAGCCAGGAGGAGGTGAGAGAGCCACAACCTGTAGAGTCATCCAGCTGACATGCAATAAGCCGACTTCAATAACTGACTCACACAATTACCATGAGTCACACAATGATTTTACCTTTCATTACTACCAGGGGCGGACTGAACATTCGAGCACTCGGTCACTGCCCGAGGGCCCAGGGTCAGTAGGGGGCCCCATGAAATGCCCCTGATACCTTTTTTTTTATAGGCTTTTTTGAGTGTGGGCAAAGACACAGGGGTCCCATGATCCCCTATTGCCCAGGGGCCCCATGAGTTGTCAGTCGGCCCCTGATTACTACACTATACTAGTACAACACTAGAGGGTACTACAAATTAGTGACCCTTTACTTTAGCGGTCAGTAGTTTTAGTGCCCCCTTACTTTGGCAGTTAGTAGTTTGGTGCCCTCTTACTTTGGCAGTTAGTAGTTTTGTGCCCGCTTACTTCGTGTCAGGGTCCTGTTGACGGCAGAGGTTCTGGAAGATCTGGCATTTCTGCCAGTACTCTGCATGGCCGCAGAAGGACACATCAGCCTCAGTCTGGTACCAGACGGCCTTTATAAGTAGGCTCATCACTTCCTCAAATTGTTGGATGACCTCTAGCTCCCCATACCCTGTTCCTGTTTCCTGTGACTTTGACAGTCCTGTTACCAACTCTGCTTGCTCCTGGACCTGTCTACTCTGCCTTGCCCCTGATCTGATCTCGGCCTGGCTTACGGATACTCTCTCTCTCTCACTCCTCTGTGTATGACCTCGGCTACCCCATCTGACTACGTCTGCTCTGACTCCCACCTGGTACCTGGCCTTGGCTTGAACCGACTAACTAGTAAACATCTTAATCCCGGAAGGGCTTGCATACCACGCACAGGTACCTCCTGTCTTCAGACCTATCTCCGTGCACCAGCTGTGCTTCTGAGTGAACCACCAACGAGCACTCCTACAGGCGACCTGTGCAACTTTGGGCCTAACTCCCGCTGTCCCACTCTCAGGGGAGTCCGGAACATAGCAGCAAAGGGAAGCCCTCTCTCCATTGGCCTCCATCCCCAGGTACGTGATACTTCGGCAGTTAGTAGTTTGGTGCCCTCTTACTATGGCAGGTAGTAGTTTGGTGCCCTCTTACTTCGACAGTTAGTAGTTTGGTGCCCCCTTACTTCGGCAGTTAGTAGTTTGGTGCCCTCTTACTTTGCCAGTTAGTAGTTTGGTGCCCCCTTACTTCGGCAGTTAGTAGTTTGGTGCCCTCTTACTTTGCCAGTAAGTAGTTTGGTGCCCTCTTACTTTGCCAGTAAGTAGTTTGGTGCCCTCTTACTTTGCCAGTTAGTAGTTTGGTGCCCTCTTACTTTGACAGTTAGTAGTTTGGTGCCCTCTTACTTTGACAGTTAGTAGTTTGGTGCCCTCTTACTTTGCCAGTTAGTAGTTTGGTGCCCTCTTACTTTGACAGTTAGTAGTTTGGTGCCCCCTTACTTTGCCAGTTAGTAGTTTGGTGCTCCCTTACTTTGGCAGGTAGTAGTTTTAGCGCCCTTTACTTTTGTTGTCAGTGGCACCAGGAGACTGGGTGAGTGGCTTACTAAACTGAGGAAGGGCTGCTGGTTTCTGCTTGCTCCGAGTTTATTCTCTGATTAGTGACACCTTTATCAGCACAGTTGGGCAGGAGATCAGTCCACCCAATGGTGTCTCACTAAGATATACCCAGGGGCAGACTGACAACTCATGGGGCCCCCAGGCAATAGGGAATCATGGGGCCCCTGTGTCCTTGCCCAAACTCAAAAAAGCCTATGAAAAAGGTACCAGGGGCATCTTATGGTGCCCCCTACTGACCCCGGGCCCTCGGGCAGCGCCCGAGTTTCCAAATGGTCAGTCCGCCCCTGGATATACCCTATCAGACCCTCCTACCTGAGGTATGCCAAGGACTGTATGCCTTTCTTCCGACTTAAATGATATGAAGCACATGGGTGTTTTTACCTTAAATATCCTGCAAAACCTATTTTTTTATATCCAAGATGTGTTTTTCACTGGAACTGTTCCTGGCTATATTTGTCTGGAAAATGCCTCTACTCATTTAGTCTGTGTTTATAGTACTCATTATTCTACAAAATATACTTCATTGAGCCTTTGATCCGTCTAGTTTTGGGTCCATCCTTCCGCCGTAGAGACCGTCCCTGACTTCGGCTTCTGCCTCTGCCCTCACTATGAAATGCAGCCGGAATTGCAAATTCAATATGTCACCGCAAACGTGTTTTATTAATGGCAATCATTTCTCTGTTTACCGTGATCAATTTGAAAAATGAGCATCTCATTTTCTCACAAGCGCTACAGCCATATATTATGTGCTTTCATAAAACTTGCTATTATCCTACAAATCAACATGCTTTCTTGTAATGAAAAAGAACATGCTGGGTACGGGTGACTAATAGAGCAGAGAAGAAAACTTATTTTGCTTGCAGCTTGCCTCCAATTTTTTTTTTCTTAACACAAGAATGGTAAAATGTCAGCATAAGAAAAGTGACGCTTGATCTTATGGAAAACATGTAACAGGTTGGCGTGCTCTGGTGAGCGAATGGTACACCAGGAGCCTTCATATCGTCCATCGTGAATACTACTGCCAGGCTCATCCACCTTACCAACCGTTCAGTGTCTGCCATCCTGTAACGGAACCGACCCAGCCTGCGCTGAGTACTTCTGTTAGATTCCCACTTCCCCGTCTGAACACCGACAACAGACACCAGAGCAGACCATACAAGACTAGATGACACCAGTCTTGAAGTAAACCAGAGTAGACTAGTTTATTTTAACAGATACAAGATATATACACTCAAGGGAACAACCCCCCTCCCTGCATAATGACACAGGGCGGGGTAATCTACATTTAGTAACAAGAGACACAACAACAGACAGTCCCATCAGGAGGAAGGGCTGCTGGAGACACCCCCCCACCAAGCCAATAAACATAAACACATACATCCCATAATAGTTTGTTCCCAAGCAAGACACACAATAGAACAATGGGATACAACCACATGGCATTAAACAATCCACAACCCCCATCCCACCAATCTCCTAGACATGTCTACACAATATTTGGACAGATCACCCTGTACCCCTAACAGGCACAGGGTGACTTACACATAAGAGGGATATGGGGAGCTGAGACAGGGGTCTCCCCACTTCTCCAAAGTGAGCTGGTTTCCATGGGCCCCCCACCGAAAGTGACTCCTGTCACCCACCCCTCTCTGCCAATCCCTCAACTGGCCTCCACTCAGTGTCCTCCATCCCTCTCTGCCAATCCCTCCACTGGCCTCCACTCAGTTTCCTCCACCCCTCTCTGCCAATCCCTCCACCGGCTTCCACTCGCTCAACGAATAAAATTCAAAATACTAACAACAACTTACAAAGCCATCCACAACTCTGCCCCCCGCTACATCACCAACCTGGTCTCAAAATATCAACCAAACTGCTCTCTTTGATCCTCGCAAGACCTTCTGCTCTCTAGTTCTCATGTCACCTCCTCCCATGCTCCAGGACTTCTCCCGAGCTTCTCCCATCCTATGGAACTCTCTACCCCAATCTGTCCGGTTGTCTTCTAATCTATCCACCTTTAAACGATCCCTGAAAACCTTTCTCTTTAAAGAAGCCTATCCTGCTTCTACCTAGTAAACTGCCATTTATTTCCTCCATCAGCTCCTCCCCCCCACAGCTATTACCTTTTGTATCACTCAACCCTTCCTCCTAGATTGTAAGCTCTAAGGACCAGGACCCTCTGTTTCCTCTTGTACCAAATTGTATTGTAACTGTAATGTCTACCTTCATTTTGTAAAGCGCTGCGCAAACTGTTGGCGCGATATAAATCCTGTATAATAATAATCCACCATGTCTTTATTATCACAAAAGGATATGGTAAGGTCAGCGTTCTGAGATTCCAGGAACATGGGATGCGCCGAGTCTGCTTTCACGTCTTTTCCAATTTGTTCATAACTGTTGGTGGGTTTTCCTGGAGGAATAGGTCAGCGTTGGGACTCATAATTTGTAATGTATTTATAAATGATATCAAATTTGCGATTAAAATGATCATTTACATGTTTTCAGGTGGTGACAAGCTATGTTGTGATATAATGTCTTTACAGGACGTCCCTAGCCTACAAACAGACCTTAGTGCATTGTTTTATTGGGCAACTCTGTGGCAAATGAGGTTTCATGTTGATAAATGTAAAGTTATGCACTTGGAGGTGAAAAACATGCATGCGGCATATATTCTAGGGAAGCCTTTCTCATCTAGGTGTCAGGACCAGGATCTGAACCCACGACCTCTGCTGCATCTTATATTAGATCTTCTTTCTGGACCACCTGAAATGCTTGACAGCTCCCAGTCTAATATGACAATACTGGCTTGTCTCTTGTGAACCTTGAACTCCTTGTTCCTCCCATGAACTAGTTAAGCCATGCCTGTGCACTATGTTTGCCAGATTATTGTGCTCTTCTCCAACAAACATGTTGCTCCTTTCACCTCTACTGCTGTCCATATCTTCACCACCACTCGTTACTGACCTTGGCTTGTTTCTTGACTATGCTTCTGCTCAATCTTAACCTGTGGCAATTTCTTACCAACCTTGGCTTGTTCCTATATTTCTGCTCGATCTCTACCTGCTATATCTACTACTGGACCCTGGCATGCTCACCCCCTAGTAGGGTGATCATTAGATCTTCTTTCTGAACCACCTAAAATGCTGGACAGCTCCCTGTCTAATCTGTCAATCCTTCCTTGTCACTTGTGAACCTTGAACTCCTAGTTCCTCCCATGAACTAGTTAAGCCATGCCTGTGCACTACATTTGCCAGATTAATGTGCTCTTCTCCAACAAACATTTTTCTCCTTTCGCTCCTGCTGCTGTCCATATCTTCACCACCACTCGTTAATGACCTTGGCTGACTATGCTTCTTCTCGATCTTAACCTGCGGCAATTTCTTACCAACCTTGCCTTGTTCCTCAACTATACTTTTGCTCGACCCCTACCTGCTATATCTGCTACTGAACCCTGGCTTGCTCACCCCCTAGTGGGGTGATCCTGAGGACTGCAATCTGGTACTAACATGGAGCAAAACCTCTCTCCACCATCAGGAGCTCTAGTGAGCTCCCTCCATTCTCCAGGATGACCTGCTTGTGTACTATTCCTGCTGGTTAGTGGAGACCTCTCTACTGCTACAGCTACTGGTCTCCGAGCCTGACCCCTGACCATGACACTAGGTGTCAGGGGTCGGGGTGTGACCAGAAATGTGTGGAATGACACAGGGAAGTAGCAGGCTTCAGGAACACAGGCGTAGTCAGGGCTGGAGAGGTGAAATGGTCAGGCGGGCCGTAAGGTACTGTCAGGCACCGCCCGGCGGGATCTCTAGTGACCCACAGAACAGGATTCTCCAGGGCGCGGAGTCTAAGCCCCAGTCTGCCTTTTCACCAGAGCCCCTAATGGTGGGGATGGACTTGGCGCAGGACTGAGACCAGGTCGCGGCCCCTGAGTGCACCCAACTGTGGTAGAGGGGTCCGCCGAGGATATGTACCGGGGGAAAGCCTAATGTGAAGGGGCTGGCAGGTTTGCACAGTAGTGACTGGATCCATGCGGGATGGATCAATCGTCTTGGTAGCGTCAGGCGTAGTCAGGCAGGCCAGGTCAGCAATGTGCGGGCAGTGAGGTACCGGAGGAACAGGCAGAGAATAGTCAGGGTCACAAGTCGGGTTCAGTAACTCACGGGCAGCGCGGTACAGAGGATCAGGCAGAAGGATGGTAAGGCAAGCCAGGTGTTCAACAGGAGACGGTCAGCAGAGGTCAGGATCAAAGCAGGGTCAGCAACTAGGCAGATAGGCAGGAACACAGGATACCAGGTACAGGGGCTCATGGGAAACATACACCAAGGCACTGACTGCAGGTCTGGCCATTCCTTAAATACACCTCCTGCAATCAGCCCCAGGTGTTGGCTGACTGCAGGAGTGAGCTTCTGGCTGCTGAGAGCACCCGCTGGTCAGCCCTGGTACTGCAGCCCACACAGCAGGTCAGTTCCACCACCAGTGCTGAGTCCATTCCTGACACTAGGGTTTCTATAGAGGTTGCTAGGTGTTCCTTGAGCAAGGACGTGTGCCTTTGAAATACATTCCTGCTGGCACCAATGAACCTTTGCAGCTATCTGTAAGGGGGAAATGTTCCCACTGATCTCAAAAATAAGGAGCATTCTTCCCACTTTTTAGCTCTCTGTAAGGGTGGTATTCTAATCACCTCTTTAACTGCTTCCTTCATGGCCTATGTACAAACGACTGCCAAGCTGGAGCTTTCTCATTCTGGGTGGACATGACACCTTGCATGCGACCTAGCAGCCGTGCTGTAGTGCAATCTGTCACCCGTTATATCCATGGAACACAGCAGATAACACATCATTATACCTGGCTGGTCCCAGTACCATGTGATGGCTGTAACCAATCACCGCGATTACATGACGTTAGTACACAGTGATCACATGGTACGAACAGGGCCAATCTTAGTGCATCTGTGCCATGTGATAGCTGCGGCCAATCAGTTAATAATGGAATCTTCTACTCCTCCTACCGGTCCATCCCCCACAGTTACTACCTTTTTGTACCACTAGCCCCTCCCTCTTAGATTGTAAGCTGCCAGGATCAGGGCCCTCCTAACCCTCTTGTATTGAACTGTATTGTTGCTGTATTGTCCTTCGTTATATTGTAAAGTGCTGAGCAAACTGTTGGCGCCATAAATCCTGTATAATAATAATAATTGTACATACTGGCTATGAATGGATTATATTCATAAAAATGATTGCTTATAACAGTGATCATCACTGTTATAAGCAATCATAGTGTAAAATGTAAAATAAAAATCCTAATCATCTCCCCCCGAGTGTCATTATGGTAAGGTAACACTGCACTGCTCTGGTCACGGTATGTAAAAAAAAAATGTAAAAAGGGAAAAATATTGTACAAAATAAAAAAAAAGGAAAAAAATATATATATATATACTGTATATATAAAATACAGTATATATTTTTACACACTTTCACCAGTCAGTATGCCTGGTCACTGCCACACCAGTCAAATGATCTGGTCTCTAATCTGTGCTTAAATATCTGCATTGGAGGGCAGAGGATTTATTGGGGGTCCATAAAGAGTACCTGTCACCTGTCCATGCTGTTACTTGTTAGCCCCTTGTGATAGTATTAAATAAAATAAAAAATTAAAATGTATTTATATAAAATAATTTAAACATGATTAACCACTTCAGCTCCAGAGGATTTACCCCCCTTAATGACCACGCCTCTTTTTGCTACTCGGCGCTGCACTAATTCAACTGATAATTGCGCGGTCATGCAATGCTGCACCCAAACAAAATTTATGTCCTTTTTTTCACACAAATAGAGCTTTCTTTCAGTCGTATTTGATCACCTGTGCGCTTTTTATTTTTCACGCTATAAACAAAAAAAGGCCAAAAATTTTGAAGAAAAACAATATTTTTTACTTTCAGCTATAAAAAATATATAGTAAACTCAAAGTTGGTTATAAATTTAGGCCAAAATGTATTCTGCTCCATGTTTTTGGTAAAAAAAATCCCAATAAGTGTATATTGATTGCTTTTTGTGGAAGTTATAGCGTCTACAAACTATGGTATAAATACTGCAATTTACGCCATTTTTCTGCTATACAGCGCTGCGCTAGTTTAACGGACAATTGCGCGGTCATGCAATACGGTACATAAATGAAATTTACATCCTTTTTTTTCCCACAAATTTAGCTTTCTTTCGGTGGTATTTGATTGACTGTGTGGTTTTTTTTTTGTGCACTATAAAAAAAAGTCTGACAATTTTGAGGAAAAAAAAACAATATTTTGGACTTTTTGCTATAAAACACGTCCAGTAAAAAAAAAATTTAAAAATCAAATTTAGTCATAAATTTCTGCCAAAATGCATTCTGCGACATGTCTTTGCTAAAAAAAAACAATATGTGTAAATTAATTGGTTTACGTGAAAGTTATAGTGTTTACAAATGGCGGGAAAGATACTGGGATTTTTAATTTTTATTTATACTAATAATGGCGCCGATCAGCGACATATGACGGCGACCAGCGACTTATGGCGGGACTGCGGGACTGCGGCGGACATTTTGACACTGGGGGAGGAGCTGACTTGGGGTCACTGGCATCCCCAGTGACACCAATACAGTGATCAGTGAAAAAAACCCACTGAAACTGTACTAATGTCACTGGGGAGGAAGGGGTTAACATTTTTAGAATTTGTAGTGTAAGGGGAGTGTTTTACTAGGGGGCGGGGGGGTGTACTGGACGGGGGAGGGAGGGGGGAGCTGATCGAGGGAGAGAAACTGTTCTCTCCCTCTGCAGCTTGGCGGCGAACTGTCACAGAGCAGGGCTGTGTGTAAACAATGCAGCCCTGCTCTGTGTCAGTGTTCACCGCTCATCGCGGGAAAACGGCCGGTAAAAACCGGCCGTGACCCGGCGGCGGAGACCCGCTGCTGACACCCGCGGGACAGGTAGGGCCCTACCTGTTTTGTAGGCACACATTTTAAAACGTGCTTTTGCCTACGAGCGCCGCCCTGCCACCGTTTATATGCGGTGGCTGGGCGGCAAGTGGTTAAACAAATGTAAAGCACCCCCATGCACGCCCTATGTGTAGGGTGAGCATGTGCAATCCTAAAGTGTTACTAAAGGCAGATTTTTTTTTCTTTATTAAAATAACAAACATGTTATACTCACCTGCTCTGTGCTACGGTATTGCAGTGATCCTGGCCCCTCCTCTTCTTTGTGTGTCCCCGTAGCAAGCCATTTGCTATGGGGACACACATAGTGGGACTTAGTCCCACCCCCCACTTCTTCTTCACTGCACTTGATTGACAGCAGCAAGAGCCAATGGCTCCTGCTGCTGATCAGTCCCTGTGTAAAAAGGAAGCGAGGGGAGAGAGCATGCAGCCATGCACAACACTAGTCTCCCCTCTTTTCCCCTTCACACAGGGAAGAGGGAACACAAGGAACCTAAAAACTTTTTTAACTTAAAATGTTACTAAACCCACAACAGTACAATCAGTCTGTATATGCCGCAAAGCATGCTTGTTATACTCATTGTGGAACCTAAGGGGTTAATCCTCTGCATTGTGTAAAAAGGCTGTTTGATCCTGTCTTCTCTAATCCTCCCCTTCTTCTACTGTCCCCAATCCATCTGCTGATAGAACAGAGCTCTAGGAGTCACTCTGCACATGCTCAGTTTGGTGGGTGTGACTAGAGAGTTTTTTTGTTCTTTGCAGAGTGCATGTGATCAGGGGCCAATCAGAGCTGTCCAGACAGAGGGTCAGAGGTTATGCAGCCTCCCAGGGCAGTCAGAGGAGAAGGAAAACTCCTCCTACAAGCTTTAACCAGTGCTCTGCTGGATACTGATAGAAGTCACAAGAACGCTATATACTGCTAATGAGAAAAGGTATTTAACAGTTTATATTTACTAAAATAATTGCATTTCCATGTTGTGTGTACTGTGGGAGACCAAATATAATGCAGGGTCCGGGGAGACCAGATATAATGCAGGGTCCGGGGAGACCAGATATAATGCAGGGTCCGGGGAGACCAGATATAATGCAGGGTCCGGGGAGACCAGATATAATGCAGGGTCCGGGGAGACCAGATATAATGCAGGGTCCGGGGAGACCGGATATAGTGAATGCAGGGTCCAGGGAGAGCAGATATAGTGAATGCGGGGTCCGGGGAGACCGGATATAGTGAATGCAGGGTCCGGGGAGAGCGGATATAGTGAATGCGGGGGTCTGGGGAGACCGGATATAGTGAATGCGGGGTCCGGGGAGACCGGATATAGTGAATGCGGGGTCCGGGGAGAGCGGATATAGTGAATGCGGGGTCCGGGGAGAGCGGATATAGTGAATGCGGGGTCCGGGAAGAGCGGATATAGTGAATGCAGAGTCCAGGGAGAGCTGATATAGTGAATGCAGGGTCCAGGGAGAGCGGTTATAGTGAATGCAGGGTCCGGGGAGAGCGAATATAGTGAATGCAGGGTCCGGGGAGAGCGGATATAGTGAATGCAGGGTCCGGGGAGAGCGGATATAGTGAATGCGGGGTCCGGGGAGAGCGGATATAGTGAATGCGGGGTCCGGGGAGAGCGGATATAGTGAATGCGGGGTCCGGGGAGACCGGATATAGTGAATGCAGGGTCTGGGGAGAGCGGATATAGTGAATGCAGGGTCCGGGGAGAGCGGATATAGTGAATGCAGGGTCCAGGGAGAGCGGATATAGTGAATGCAGGGTCCGGGGAGAGCGGATATAGTGAATGCAGGGTCCTGGGTTTGGTAACACTTTAATGCAAGCAATGCATTAAGGCAAAAAAACGTGTTTAGGTTAATATCACTTTAAGACTTCACACGTTTATTGGACTCTAGAAATCCTGGAGGAACGCTCTGCGCACTGCTAATGATTCTTTCCAGCAAACGATGCAATAAAAAAACAAGGATTTTTAGTTCACATATATTTCAATACATTTTTAAAGCGATTCTAAAAGTTCATTTTGTTTTGTTTTGTAAAATAGCAAACATGTCTATACTTACCTGCTGTGTGTAGTGGGTTTGCACAGAGCAGCTCAGATCCTCCTCTTCTCAGGTCCCCCACAGTCTTTCCTGGATCCTCCTTTCTGTCAGGTGCCCCCCGCAGCAAGTAGCTTGCTATGGGGGCCCCCCGCTGCTCTGTGTGTCCAGGCAGACGGAGCTGTGGTGTGGCCCCACCCCCTTTTTGTCCACATTGGCTGACTAGCTGTGATTGTCAACAGCAGGAGCAAATGGCGACCGTTTGCTGTCTCAGCCAATGAGGAGGCAGAGACCCAGGACAGCCGAGTCATGCACATCGCTGGATCATGATGAGGCTCAGGTAGGTATTGGGGGAGAAAGTAATCCCTTATGGCCAGTCCCAGAAGGGCAGAGCAGTCCCATTAGGATGTCATTCGGAGACATCTGAATGTCTAAATAACAAAATGTGTCCAAATTCGAATTCAGAACGAAACGAAACGAACCGCACATGTCTAGGAGAGAAGCCTCTAAAACTGTGCAGGACTGAAGGGGCGGCTGGAGGTACGATTTAACGGTTGACGAGTTTCTTGTAGCATGGTGTGTGTCAGTCTGATTCTATTCTGTATAATATTTGTTTTCCATACAGAATATTCTAATTAGTGCCCCGAGTCTATCTGAAGCAGCAGTACCCCTAGAGGCTGAGGAAGGCGCTCCTCGGGGGACGGACACCACATGTTGAGACCCACTAATGGAATGTTCTGCTGTTTTTGTTGGTGTTTATTACCCGACAGATTGGAAAATAGCAATTAGCTGTTTCTTGGATTTCACACATAAATGTCTACAAAGTATGAAAACAAATTCCAGCCTCCAGAGTCGTTAGATCTGATTTATTTGTCTGTGGATTCGATCAATTAAAAATGTTATTTCAGAATGTGAAAATTAAAGACTAATGAGTGGGTGATCTTCTCTTCTTTTTTCTGCTAAGTGTGAGTTTTATTGGAAGCCCCTCTAGTTTGCTTTTGCTTTCGTAGAATGCTAAATTAAAGATGAGCTCCAGGGAGACTTTTCTCATTCACAGATTGATGTGAATGAATGAAACATTTGGGTGGGAGGACACTGTAGGTCCCATTTTTTTTGTCTGCTAAATGAAATATTTTGGAAGCCCCTCTAGTTTCCTTTTGCTTTCGTAGAGTGCTAAATTAAAGATGAGCTCCAGGGAGATAGAAAATGTATATATTGATGCAACTCTGTTACTAATTCGTTACTTAAAGTCACTCCCTGGCAGCCCTTTAAGTGGCATTAATGGCAGAGAGGAGGTGTGACTTCTGCATCATGTGACTGCTGTGATTGGCTCTCACAGTGGTGAGATCTGAAATTATGACTGAGAGCTGTCAGTGGCAACGGGTAGACCTCATGCCACCATGGAATGAATATGTGTAACCCACCTTTCTTGCCATCAAAAAGAAAGAAACTGCATACTCTAATGGTTCCACCTGAAACCACCTTCCTCAACGCGTTTCATCACTGCTGGCTTGCTCACAAGGATAGACTTTCCCTATCCCTGTCAGCAAGCCAGCAGTAGTGAAACGCGTCCATACAGGTAGGCAGTTACAAAGCTGGAAGAAGTGTTGATGAACTATGAGGGTGCTCATCAGCGCCCTCCCAGTTCCATGAGAACTACAAGTCACCTGCCACAGTGGCAAATGGGACTTGTACTTTTCTCATTCACAGATTTATGTAAATGAATGACACATCTGGGTGGGAGGACACTGTGGGTGATAGTCCCATTTTTTTTTTCTACTAAAAGTGATTTTTTTTGGAAGCCCCCTAGTTTCCTTTTGCTTTCGTAGAGTGCTAAATTAAAGATGAGCTCCAGCTAGACTTTTCTCATTCACAGATTGGTGTGAATGAATGACACAGCTGGGTGGGAGGACACTGTGGGTGATAGTCCCATTTTTATTGTCTACTAAATGTGATTTTTTTTCTGGAAGCCCCTCTAGTTTCTTTTTGTTTTCGTAGAGTGCTAAATTAAAGATGAGCTCCAGGGAGATAGAAAATAGATACATTTATGAAATTATGTCATTAATTCATTAAAGTCACTCCCTGGCAGCCCTTTAAGTGGGCTTTAATGGATGAGTGGAGGTGTGACTTCTGCATCATGTGACTGCTGTGATTGGCTCTCACAGTGGTGAGATCTGAAATTATGACTGAGAGCTGTCAGTGGCAATGGGTAGACCTTGTGCCACCATGGAATGAATATGTGCAACCCACTTTTCTCATTCACAGATTGATGTAAATGAATGACACATCTGGGTGGGAGGACACTGTGGGTGATAGTCCCATTTTTTTTGTCTACTAAATGTGATTTATTTGGAAGCCCCTCTAGATTCCTTTTGTTTTCGTAGAGTGCTAAATTAAAGATGAGCTCCAGGGAGATAGAAAATAGATAAATTGATGCAACTCTGTCATTAATTCGTTACTTAAAGTCACTCCCTGGCAGCCCTTTAAATGGGTGTTAAATGGTTGAGAGGAGGTGTGACTTCTGCATCATGTGACTGCTGTGATTGGCTCTCACAGTGGTGAGATCTGAAATTATGACTAAGAGCTGTCAGTGGCAATGGGTAAACCTTGTGCCACCATGGAATGAATATGTACAACCCACCTTTCTTGCCATAAAAAAGAAAGAAACTGCATACTCTAATGGTTCCACCTGAAACCACCTTCCTCGACGCGTTTCATCACTGCTGGCTTGCTCACAAGGATAGACTTTCCCTATCCCTGTCAGCAAGCCAGCAGTGGTGAAACGCGTCCATGCAGGCAGGCAGTTACAAAGCTGGAAGAAGTGTCGATGAACTATGAAGGTGCTCATCGGCGCCCTCCCAGTTCATTGAGAACTGTGAGTCACCTGCCACGGTGGCAGATGAGACTTGTACTTTTCTCATTCATAGATTGATGTGAATGAATGACACATCTGGGTGGGAGGACACTGTGGGTGATATTTCCATTTTTTTTGTCTACTAAATGTGATTTTTTTTGGAAGCCCCTCTAGTTTCCTTTTGCTTTCGTAGAGTGCTAAATTAAAGATGAGCTCCAGGAAGATATAAAATGTATAAATGGATGCAACTCTGTTATTAATTCATTACTTAAAATCACTCCCTGGCAGCCCTTTAAGTGGGATTTAATGGCTGAGAGGAGGTGTGACTTCTGTATCATGTGACTGCTGTGATTGGCTCTCACAGTGGTGAGATCTAAAATTTTGACTGAGAGCTGTCAGTGGCAATGGGTAGACCTCATGCCACCATGGAATGAATATGTGTAACCCACCTTTCTTGCCATCAAAAATAAAGAAACTGCATACTATAATGTTTCCCCCTGAAACCACCTTCCTCGACGCGTTTCATCACTGCTGGCTTGCTCACAAGGAAAGACTTTCCCTATCCCTGTCAGCAAGCCAGCAGTGGTGAAACGCATCCATACAGGCAGGCAGTTACAAAGCTGGAAGTGTCGATGAACTATGAGGGTGCTCATCGGCGCCCTCCCAGTTCATTGAGAACTGCAAGTCACCTGCCATGGTGGCAGATGGGACTTGTACTTTTCTCATTCACAGATTTATGTAAATGAATGACACAGCTGGGTGGGAGGACACTGTGGGTGATAGTCCCATTTTTTTATGTCTGCTAAATGTGGGTTTTTTTTTGGAAGCCCCCCTAGTTTCCTTTTGCTTTCGTAGAGTGCTAAATTATAAATGAGCTCCAGGGAGATATAAAATGTATAAATTGATGCAATTCTGTCATTAATTCATTACTTAAAGTCGCTCCCTGGCAGCCCTTTAAGTGGGCTTTAATGGCTGAGAGGAGGTGTGCCTTCTGCATCATGTGACTGCTGTGATTGGCTCTCACAGTGGTGAGATCTGAAATTATGACTGAGAGCTGTCAGTGGCAATGGGTAGACCTCATGCCACCATGGAATGAATATGTGCAACCCACCTTTCTTGCCATCAAATAGAAAGAAACTACATACTATAATGTTTCCACCTGAAACCACCTTCCTCGACGCGTTTTATCACTGCTGGCTTGCTCCCAAGGATAGACTTTCCCTATCCCTGTCAGCAAGCCAGCAGTAGTGAAACGCGTCCATGCAGGCAGGCAGTTACAAAGCTGGAGAAAGTGTCCATGAACTATGGGGGTGCTCATCAGCACCCTTGAGAATATTGAGTTCATTGAGAACTGGACGTCACTTGCTGCGGTGGCAGATGGGGCTTTCAGGTTTTCTCATTCACAGATTGATGTAAATGAATGACACGGCTGAGTGGGAGGACACTGTGCCACGCTGTTTTCGAAATGTTACAGCGAGTGTGGAGAGCGGAAAACAGGGAGAATAAGAAGCCAGATCTGTGAGTAAAAGCAGCACATATTGCACTTGTTAGGCACACAGTTAACCCCTTGATTGCCCCTTGATGTTATCCCTTTCCCAGCCAGTGTCATTAGTACAGTGTACAGTATTAATATCTGACCACTGTATTTATGTCACTAGCGATGTCAGTGTCAGTTTTTGTCCCTCCCAGCCAGTGTCTATTAGCGCCAGATTGCCCTCCACACTATCACAGTCCCACTATAAGTCGCTGATCGCCCCAATTACCAGTATTGAGTCATAGCTGCATAAATTTCAGTATATATACACCAGAGGTCTCCTAACATTCTAAACAAAGGGCCGGTTTACTGTCCTTCAGATTTTAGGGGGGGCAGACTGTGGCCAGAGAAAGTAGAAATTGTCTTGGCATCAGTGGAAGTAAACAATGCCTTATCTTTGGTATTAGGGGAAGGAATAGTACTGGTGTCAGTGGGAAGAATAGTACAATGTCATTGATGTCACTGAGAGAAATAGCAGTCCATTGTTGGTGACAGTGGGAGGAATAGTGCCCCATCATTGGTGTCAGTGGGAGGAATCGTGCCCCATCATTGGTTTCAATGGGAGGAATCGTGCCCCATCATTGGTGTCAGTGGGAGGAATAGTGCCCCATCATTGATGTCAGTGGGAGGAATAGTGCCCCATCATTGGTGTCAGTGGGAGGAATAGTGCCCATGTTGGTATCAGTGGGAGGAATAGTGCCCAATGTTGGTGTCAGTGGGAGGAATAGTGTTTCATTGTAGCTGTAAGAGGGGGGAATAGTGCCCCTCATTGGTGTCAGTGGGAGGAATAATGGCCCATCATTGGTGTCAGTGGCAGAAATTATGCCCCACTGTTGGTGTCAGTGGGGAGAATAGTACCTTTTATCAGAGATAAAAATGGTGCCCCAAGAGGGATTAAAATAAGTAAAGGGCCACATCGGACCCCCGGGCCGCAGTTTGGAGACCACTGATATATACTATAGTTTGTAGACATCATAACTTTTACACAAACCAAGTAATATACACTTATTGGGATTTTTTTTCTGCCAAAGACATGTAGCAGAACACATTTTGGCCTAAATTTATGAAGAAATTAGATTAAAAAAAATATATTTTTGTCTTTACTGGTTTATATATTAATAATGATCATAATAATAATAACACAGGTCTGCAAAAAAAAATTTTGGTGCACCGAATCCAAAAATGACCTCCATTTTGTCATAGGACATCACGTTTCCTGACAATTTAGGTATGTTAAATAAGGCAATACCTCAAAATAAATGGAAATAGACTTATAAAATTACATTTTTATTACAGTTTTTTCATGAAAATCCTTTTTCGAACTGAAATGAGCTCAACCAACGGACTCTAAACTCGATTCTTCTTCCCTGTGAAGCTCCTCTTGGTGCATTTACGCTTGTGAGTAGCATCTGGAATGTCTCTCTGAAGCATCCAACAGTAGTCTGCCATCATTGTAATGCTCCATTTTCCCTGGTATCTCATTTCCATCTCTTTAATGTCTTGGTGGAATCGTTCACCTTGTTCCTCACTCACAAAATCTTGATCAACTATAAGCCTTCTAATGTCTGGTCCGTCGAACACACCTTCCTTTAATTTTGCCTCCGACAGGCCTGGAAACTTGGTGACCAAGTATTTGAAGCATTCTCCATCTCTTGGAAGTGATTTTACGAATTGCTTTATCAATCCCAATTTTATGTGGAGAGGTTGTAGAAGAACTTTATGGAAAGGTACTGTCAGGGCAGGGCTGTGGAACGGACAGGTAGGCCTAGTGGCAGGGTAACGCACTGGCTGACGACAACCACCACCAACAGACCGAAGTCCCTCAGGGAGCGGAGTCTAAATCCCAGGCTGCCCTTCACCAGGGCCCCTGATGGTGGGGATGGACTTGACGCAGACAGGAACCAGGTCGCGGCCCCCGAGACACCCCGGTTGCGGTAATGGCCGCCGCCAATGGCGTGTAGCTGGTAAGAATGACAATAGCGTAGTCAGGCAGGCCAGGTCGACAACAACGGGATAAAACGGTACAGAACAATAGACAGAGAATCACAGGTCATGGGCCGGGTTCAGCAACGGAAGGTCAGATCGAAGGAAAACACAGAGAATGGTCTTAGTCACAAGACGAGTCAGATACCAGAAGAGTCACGAGAGTATACACAGAGCTGTAGCAAGACAAAGACACAAGACACAAAGAGCATGTGCGGATCACAGGCTTATATGTACTCAGCCACACCCCTCTGGGGGATAGACCTCAGAGACCTGAAGGCATAAAAGACTCCCACCATGCTCTGCAGAAACCCAAGATGGATGCCAGCACATGGAGTAACATAACCTCTGGGAAAAGGTAGGACCTTGACAGGTACCAAAGTTTCTCGGAGGACATTTTTTTCACCGACTGTTAGCACCCTCGGCTGCCAACTCTTCTTGGTCCAGTGATTTTGTGGGTCTCGATTGTCCCATAGACACAGAAAACAAGTGTATTTGGTATACCCAGCTTCTTGCCCGAGCAACATGCACAAGACCTTCAAGTCCCCACACACTTGCCAACCATGGTCTTCATATTTAAGTTTACGAAGAACCAATTCCAAGTTCTCGTAGGTTTCCTTCAAGGGTATGGAATGACCTACAGATATGGAAGTGTAAAAACCACCGTTGTGGAGTAAAACTGCTTCGAGACATTTTTTTGAAGAATCTATAAAAAGACGCCATTGCTCTGAATCATATTGGATTTTAAATTGACCCATCAGACCTTCAACATCGATGCAATAAACCAACTTGTCTTCCTGGACAAAGTAAGGAACGAACTCCTTTTCACGATGTCTGAACCATGAAGATGACACTCCTGTCAACAATAAATTCCTACTTTTCAGCCTTGATCCGAGTAACTCAGCGGCATCTTTGGGAAGATTCAAGTCTCTTACCAAATCATTCATCTCCTCCTGAGAAAACAATTTTGGTCTTGTATCATCTTCAAAGTCAGAACTTGATTCGTCATCTGGTTCAGGTATGACTTCACCTTCATCAGAGCTAGGTATCTCTTCCAAGGTAGCAGGGGGCTTGGGTCCTGGTATATCTGTGCCATGGGGATGGGACGAATTGCTGAGTGAAGATTGGGGTATGAAATGGAATGTGTCGAGAATCATTTTATTTTTTTTTTATTGTTTCATTTATTGAATTCCTAAGGAAATCCTAATTTTCAGAACGAACAAAATTAAAAATTGTTGTATAGAATAGCTAGTTGCTAAGGAGAAGGCTGGGAATCCGCCGCATCCTTAACAACCGATGACTCATCAGCTGTTTTCCCCACTGACAGCTGAATGCAAATAAAAGAATGCCGGCAATTAAATATGAAAAAAAAAATAGTGGAGGTCCCCCTCTTATCCATACCAAACCATTTGGGTCTGGTATGGATTTTAAAGGGGAACCCCATGTCATTTCATTTCTTGAATTTCTAACTAAATCCCAATTTTCAGAACTAATGTAATTCGAATTCTGTGTAAATATTAAAAAAAAAAAAAAAATGTGGAGGTCCCCCTCCTATCCATACCAAGCTCTTTAGGTCCGGTGTGGATTTTAAGGGGGACCCCGTTGTTTCATTTATTGAATTACTAACTAAATCCTAATTTTCAGAACTAATGGAATTCGAATTCTGTGTAAATATAACAAAAACAAAAAAAATGTAGAGGTCCCTCTCCTATCCATACCAAGCCCTTTGGGTCTGGTATGGATTTTAAGGGGGACCCCATTCCAAATTTATTTTAAAAAATGGCGTGCCCCCCCAAAAAAAAAATCCATACCAGACCCTCATCTGAGCATGCAGCCAGGCAGGTCAAGAAAGGAGGGGGTTGAGCGAGTGCCCCCCCCAACCTTCAATTGACCTCCATCTGACCTGCTTCAAGGGGGTTCCTTTTGTTGCCCATTGACACTATTCCTTCCACTGACACCAATGATGGGGCACTATTCCTCCCACTGACACCAATGATGGGGCACTATTCCTCCCACTGACACCAATGATGGGGCACTATTCCTCCCACTGACACCAATGATGGGGCACTATTCCTCCCACTGACACCAATGATGGGGCACTATTCCTCCCACTGACACCAATGATGGGGCACTATTCCTCCCACTGACACCAATGATGGGGCACTATTCCTCCCACTGATACCAATGATGGGGCACTATTCCTCCCACTGACACCAATGATGGGGCACTATTCCTCCCACTGACACCAATGATGGGGCACTATTCCTCCCACTGACACCAATGATGGGACACTATTGCTCCCACTGATACCAATGTTGGGGCACTGTTCCTCCTATTGACACCAATGGTTGGGCACTATTCCTCCCACTGATATCAATGTTGAAGCACTGTTCCTCCTACTGACACCAATGGTTGAGCACTATTTCTACCACTGACACCAACATTGGGGCACTGTTCCTCCCACTGATACCAATGTTGGGGCACTGTTCCTCCTATTGACACCAATGGTTGGGCACTATTGCTACCACTGACACCAACATTGGGGCACTATTCCTCCTACTGACACCAATGATTGGGCACTATTGCTACCACTGACACCAACATTGGGGCACTGTTCCTCCTACTGACACCAATGATTGGGCACTATTGCTACCACTGACACCAACATTGGGGCACTGTTCCTCCTACTGACACCAATGATTGGGCACTATTCATCCCACTGATACCAACATTGGGGCACTCTTCCTCCCACTGACAACAATGATGGGACACTAATCCTCCTACTGATAACAACAATGTGGCACTATCTCTACCACTGACACCAATGATGGGGTATTTTTCCTTCAGCAAAATGCATATATGTGAATGGATCATGTGCAGGAGCATTGTCATGGTGGAGAATCCACTTGTCAGGCCAGAGTTCCTGTCTTTTCCTCCAAACAGATTCCCGTAATGTTTTTCATTTTTCACATTTGCATCCATCCTTTTTTGGCTGCCCACTTCTTATGTTATCATGGACATCTTCCTGTCCCTCTTTATACCGCCTATGCCATCCAACAACATAAGCCTGTTGTAACAGAGATGAAGTCTCACTCCCACTGTTGCCAATTTTCGCACAAAATTTGATGTCAATCCGCTACTCCAGATTCCTGTCACTCATTTTCTGCCAACAACACATACGTGTTATTTCTTCTACTACTCCGTAAAGTCCGAGTCCACTGGTCTGCCACCCAGGAGAGCGCGAGTTAGAACATGTCAGAACACGCCTGAGTGCGAATGGTTTTGCGACTTCCCACCAATGGGCTACGCCGCAGGCATTCCAGGAATTTAAAGGGTCACACCTCGTATTTCGCTGATTTAAATAGAATTAACCACTTCCTGTCCGGCCCATATATATAAACGGCTGGACGGTGGCAGTGCAGGATCGGGTGGCCATTTATATACGTCCTCCCGCATTTCTGCCTGTGCATGTTCCCTAGGAGTGCGCTGCACCGTGATCCGGTGCCCGCTGTGTCCTCTGGACACAGTGGAACACCGATCGTGGTACGGGACCTCTGTGTGAGGTCCCAATCATGTGATCACTGATTGGCCAATCAGTGATCACATGCAGAGTAGTAAGCAAGATGTCACTTCTGACATCATTGCTTACTACGTGTGAAATCTGTGAATGATCACAGAGGTCACAAGGTACAGGGCTATTCACAACAGCCTTGTACCATGTGACAAGCTGTGGCCAATCACAGCTCTCACAGTTTTTTTCAATGGCTGCAAGAATGCCCGCAGTGTACTGATCACTGTATGGGACCTCTGTGTGAGATCCCGATCATGTGATCACTGATTGGCCAATCAGTAATCACATGAACAGTAGTAAGCAAGATGTCACTCTGACATCATTGCTTACTACGTGTGAAATCTGTGAATGATCACAGAGGTCACAAGGTACAGGGCTATTCACAACAGCCTTGTACCATGTGACAAGCTGTGACCAATCACAGCTCACACAGTATTTCTCAATGGCTGCAGGAATGTAGCCAGAGAGAAGGAGAAATGATTGCTTTTACAGCCTTTATGGGTGTAAAAGCATTCAGTGTAAAAAAAAAAAAAAAATCTTCATGACCCCCCACAAGTAGTACAGTGTCACCATGGTGACGCTGTACTGCTAGGGTGACAGTATGTTAAAAAAACATAAATAATAATATCAAAAAATAAAATGAAAATGTAAAAAAAAATTAAATTATAATTTTTGGTTATAAACTAATTGGGGTTATTTATTTATTTATTTTTTATTAAAAAGATAGCTGAATACATTTTGGCCAAGAATTAAAAAGAAAGATGATTTATTTGCAAAATTTTATCAGAAAAGCACTTTTTTTTCAAAATGTTTGGACTTTTTCATTTATATAGCAAAAAATAAAAATCCCAGTGGTGATTAAATACCATCAAAATAAAGTTTTATCTGTCTCAGAAAAAATGCTAAAAAATTCATATGGGTACAGTGTTGCATGACCGCGCAATTGTCATTCAAAGTGTGATAGCGCTGAAAGCTGAAAATTGGCCTGGACAGGAAGGGGGTGAAAGTGTCCGGATTGGAAGGGGGTGAAATGTCCGGACTGGAAGAGGTGAAAGGGTCTGGACTGGAAGGGGGTGAAAGTGTCCTGACTGGAAGGGGGTGAAAGTGTCCGGACTGGAAGGGGGTGAAAGTGTCCTGACTGGAAGGGGGTGAAAGTGTCCGGACTGGAAGGGGGTGAAAGTGTCCTGACTGGAAGGGGGTGAAAGTGTCCGGACTGGAAGGGGGTGAAAGTGTCCGGACTGGAAGAGGGTGAAAGTGTCCGGACTGGAAGGGGGTGAAAGTGTCCGGACTGGAAGGGGGTGAAAGTGTCCGGACTGGAAGGGGGAGAAAGTGCCCGGACTGGAAGGGGGGGGGGGGGAGTGTCCAGACTGGAAGGGGGGGGGTGTGTCCTGACTTGAAGGGGGGGAAATGTCCGGACTGGAAGAGGTGAAAGGGTCTGGACTGGAAGGTTGTGAAAGTGTCCAAACTGGAAGGGGGGGAAAGTGTCCGGACTGGAAGGGGGGGAAAGTGTCCGGACTGGAAGGGGGGGGAAAGTGTCCGGACTGGAAGGGGGTGAAAGTGTCCGGACTGGAAGGGGGGGAAAGTGTCCGGACTGGAAGGGGGTGAAAGTGTCCGGACTGGAAGGGGGGTGAAAGTGTCCGGACTGGAAGGGGAGGAAAGTGTCCGGACTGGAAGGGGGGGGGGGAAGTGTTCGGACTGGAAGGGGGAGAAAGTGTCCGCACTGGAAGGGGGGGAAAGTGTCCGGACTGGAAGGGGGGGGAAAGTGTTCGGACTGGAAGGGGGGGGGGGAGTGTCCGGACTGGAAGGGGGGGGGGGAGTGTCCGGACTGGAAGGGGGTGAAAGTGTCCAGACTGGAAGGGGGGAAAGTGTGCGGACTTGAAGGGGGGAAAATGTCCGGACTGGAAGGGGGTGAAAGTGTCCGGACTGGAAGGGGGGAAAGTGTCCGGACTGGAAGGGAGTGAAAGTGTCCGGACTGGAAGGGGGTGAAAGTGTCCGGACTGGAAGGGGGTGAAAGTGTCCGGACTGGAAGGGGGTGAAAGTGTCCGGACTGGAAGGGGGTGAAAGTGTCCGGACTGGAAGGGGGTGAAAGTGTCCGGACTGGAAGGGGGGGAAAGTGTCCGGACTGGAAGGGGGTGAAAGTGTCCGGACTGGAAGTGGATAAGCTCATTTGAGAATTTACTATGATCAGTGAAAGCCAACGGTCCATTTTTGCATTTCGGGTCATAAAATCATCCCCCGCAGCTATCACCTTTTGTATCACCTCCCCCTTCCTTTAGATTGTAAGCTCCCAGGATCAGGGCCCTCCTATTCCTTCTGTACTGAACTGTATTGTTGCCGTATTGTCTCCCGTTATATTGTACAGCGCTGCTCAAACTGTTGGCGTCATAAATCCTGTATTATAATAATAATAAAACTCTTCAATAAAAATCATCTTCTGCACCCAGATAAAACCAAGAGCTCTCGTAATTGTACTGTCTCCCGTTATATTGTAAAGCGCTGAGCAAACTGTTGGCGCCATAAATCCTGTATAATAATAATAATAATAATAATTAGAGATGAGCGAATTATTCAAAAATTCGATTCGGCTGATTCGCCGAATTTGCGGAATAAATTCGATGCGAATTTATTCGCTGCAAATTTAACTTATAAAAGGGTGTTTCTAGGCTTCAGAGAGCCTTTATATTAGTGCAGAACACTGTACCTTTAATTTAAATGCCCTTGGAGTCTGCTGGGGAAGAGAAATAATACTGTCAGTCAGTATGACATGCAGATGAGTGCCGTCGATCTTAGAATCACCGCACACTTCACTTATTTGGGCAGTCACGGGGCCAAAACCAGAGTGTGGAGCCACAGTGTGGCGGTGGAGGCAGCAGCAATGGGAGGCCATACAGCACCCTATGACAAAAATGGAACCCACCAGCAGTGTGAGGAGACCTGAAAGTGGCACATGGCAGAGTGTGGCGATGGAGACAGCAGCAATGGGAGGCCGTACAGGGACCCATGAGAGACTCTGGACTTGGCAGCAGCATGAGGAGGCGGTATATAGGGGCCCATGGCAGATTAGGGGCCTGGCAGCAGCATGAGGAGGCGGTATATAGGGGCCCATGGCAGATTAGGGGCCTGGCAGCAGCTATGTGAGGCCCGTTATCTTGCAGCACCCTATGTCAAAAAATTAAACACACCAGCAGTGTGAAGAGACCTGAAAGTGGCACATGGCAGCAGAGTGTGGCGATGGAGACAGCAGCAATGGGAGGCCGTACAGGGACCCATGAGAGACTCTGGACTTGGCAGCAGCATGAGGAGGCGGTACAGAGGCCCATGACAGATTACGGGCCTGGCAGCAGCATGAGGAGGCGGTACAGGGGCCCATGGCAGAGTGGCGGAGCGTAAGCAGCTTAAATTGAAGGCCATACACAGGCCTATGTTAAAAAGTCCCCCCAGCAGCAGCGTGGGGAGACAACTATCAAGAGTCCAATGGCAGAGTGGCGGAGCAGAAGCAGCTTCAATTGAAGAAGAAGAGGATGAGGATGAAGAAGAAGAAGAAGAGAATGAGGATGAAGAAGAAGAAGAAGATGAGGATGAAGAAGAAGAAGAAGAAGAAGAGGATGAGGATGAGGATGAAGAAGAAGAAGAAGAGGATGAGGATGAAGAAGAAGAAGAAGAGGATGAGGATGAAGAAGAAGAAGAGGATGAAGAAGAAGAAGATGAGGATGAGGATGAGGATGAAGAAGAAGAAGAAGATGAGGAAGAAGAAGAAGAAGAGGATGAGGAAGAAGAAGAAGAAGAAGAAGAGGATGAGGAAGAAGAAGAAGAAGAAGAAGAGGATGAGGATGAAGAAGAAGAAGAAGAAGAAGAGGATGAGGATGAAGAAGAGGATGAGGATGAAGAAGAAGAAGAAGAGGAGGATGAGGATGAGGAAGAAGAAGAAGAAGAGGATGAGGATGAGGATGAAGAAGAAGAAGAAGAAGAGGAGGAGGATGAAGAAGAAGAAGAAGATGAGGATGAAGAAGAAGAAGAAGAAGAAGAAGAAGAAGAAGAAGAGGATGAGGATGAAGAAGAAGAAGACAAAAAGAGAATGAGGATGAGGAAGAAGAAGAAGAAGAAGAGAATGAGGATGAGGAAGAAGAAGAAGAAGAATAAGAACAAGAAGAAGAGGATGAGGATGAAGAAGAAGAAGAATAAGAAGAAGAGGATGAGGATGAAGAAGAAGAAGATGAAGAAGAAGAAGAGGATGAGGATGAAGAAGAAGAAGATGAGGATGAAGAAGAAGAAGAAGAAGAGGATGAAGAAGAGGATGAAGAAGAAGATGAGGATGAAGAAGAAGAAGAAGAAGAAGAAGAGGATGAGGATGAGGAAGAAGAAGAAGAAGAGGATGAGGATGAGGAAGAAGAAGAAGAAGAGGATGAGGATGAAGAAGAGGATGAGGATGAAGAAGAAGAAGAAGAAGAGGATGATGGTGAAGAAGAAGAAGAAGAAGAAGAAAAAGAAGAAGAAGAGGATGAGGATGAGGATGATGAAGAAGAAGAGGATGAGGATGATGAAGAAGAAGAAGAAGAGGATGAGGATGAAGAAGAAGAAGAGGATGAGGATGAGGATGAAGAAGAAGAAGAAGAAGAGGATGAGGATGAAGAAGAAGAAGAGGATGAGGATGAATAAGAAGAAGAAGAAGAGGATGAATAAGAAGAAGAAGAAGAAGAGGATGAGGATGAGGATGAAGAAGAAGAAGAAGAAGATGAGGATGAGGATGAAGAAGAAGAAGAAGAAGAAGAGGAGGATGAGGATGAAGAAGCAGAAGAAGAGGATGAGGATGAAGAAGAGGATGAGGATGAAGAAGAAGAAGAGGATGATGGTGAGGAAGAAGAAGAAGAAGAAGAAGAAGAGGATGAGGATGATGATGAAGAAGAAGAAGAAGAGGAGGATGAGGATGAAGAAG